>NW_007605508.1:0-267 GCF_000523025.1 Cynoglossus semilaevis | reverse complement strand
AAATTCATGAAGCTTCAAGGAAAAGAAACATGGGCCTTAAAACAATAACCTGCCGACGGTGAAAGGTTCTAAAGCTGAGTCTGTTTGGGGAAAATTATGGAAAGTACCATTAACACCTGTTGCCTAGTAACCAGTGCCACATCAGCATTTAACAGGAACTTTGTGAAACGAGGTCTAGCCACGGCCCTCTCTGAGTACTGACACGTTCTACTGCAGTACTTCGAAAACACCTCGACCAAAAAGAGGTATTTTAAGATCTGTATACTC
>NW_007605507.1:0-267 GCF_000523025.1 Cynoglossus semilaevis | reverse complement strand
TTTTCGCATCTCATTACGTTTAAAGGATGCTGTAACTCTTGACCTTTGTCTGCTGTGATTAATTACAATCCTTAAGATGTTGATGATGTTAAACACTATCTATTAAAAAGCTACAGAAGTGAATGGGCTTTTAATCCACGGGCGTGATCAGAGGAAACGGGTCAGTCTTCCCTCTCCGTCCGACTTTGCCTAACTAGATGGTTTACCATTCCACCGGGGAGCGCTGTTCCGGCCTCCGTGGTGTGATCAGGTGCCAAAAGTACCAGG
>NW_007605506.1:0-267 GCF_000523025.1 Cynoglossus semilaevis | reverse complement strand
AAAGATTCTTAAAATCATTTTTAAATGTCATTTTCTATCGCATTATTTTGTTGTTTTTGCGTCGTCTCACTGTAGCCAGTTCCAGGATGGTTCTGTCCTGCCCTTCGGCCTCCTCTTCTTCCTCCTCATCTTCATCACAGAAGGCTACGGCGCTCTCAATGAATTTGAAGGCCTCCAGCACGGTGGCGGAGTCGGACATTTCAGGTTTACTGAAGCAGGAAGTGGATATGTTAGCCCAGCCGACGAAGGCAAACAGTAAGAGTAATA
>NW_007605505.1:0-267 GCF_000523025.1 Cynoglossus semilaevis | reverse complement strand
TGTTCCAGCTCCTCCTGAAATGGGGTCTGTGCGTGGACAACATGTCTAATTGTATAAAATATTATATTGTAGCAGTAAATTTCCTGGCAGTGTATTTTGTAGGCCCAGGCCCTGAAACTAAAACTCTAAACCCAGCAGAGGTTCACCATCTGTGGGACCTCGACTCTGCTGCTGTGCCAAGAACTTAAGAGGATCTGATTCCATCCTCTTCATCTCCACCAGCACCACTACCCACCGGTGCCTGCCTGCAAACCCACTCTCCGTTCC
>NW_007605504.1:0-267 GCF_000523025.1 Cynoglossus semilaevis | reverse complement strand
TTTTCTGCAGCGCCCCCTTTTCTTCACCTGATTAATACTGTAGCTTTGAGCTCCTCTAAATTTTATTTTGAAATACTGTAATCCCAGCAATATTGCTGTTCTCATTGAACAGAAAGAAGAATTAAATTTCAAATCAATGTCATTTTCTCACTATGGTACTAGTTAAAAAGTATTTAAATTCAAATTAATTTGCCTTGCTGCTTACCCCTTTAATAGCCCTGCGCACCACATGGGGGTCAGCCCCCACTTTGGGAGCCACCACTGTAT
>NW_007605503.1:0-267 GCF_000523025.1 Cynoglossus semilaevis | reverse complement strand
GACTTACCGATAACGATTTTTGATAATTACGATTTTTTTTTTCCAATGGAAATCATTCGTAAATAATAAAAATAAAAAAAATCAATCACAACTGTCTGCAAATTGCACTCACTGTTTAGTTGAACAACTTTTAAAATTAATACGTTTTTACTTTTTATTTATTTAAAATATAAAATAAACAACTATCTTTGTATGTCAAAGAGATAATAGCGTGCAATACTCTATTATACTATTAAAGAAAATTTAAAAATTTTGATTTTTTTTTTT
>NW_007605502.1:0-267 GCF_000523025.1 Cynoglossus semilaevis | reverse complement strand
ATTTCTTTCTCAGGTCTGTCTTTTCCCTCCCTTCTTCTTGCTAAATTTGAACGAATAGCTCCAGAAATATCTAAACAAGTTCTTTTCCTTTCATCCACATATCCCTAAGCATCTTTGACTCTTAAACGTGTCAAAGTGACAGTTAATTTTTAGAAAGTGCTGTAGTCAAGACCACCTAACTCGTGACGAGTCAAGATTAACGCCCAGCACGTACCAAATTTAGCCAGGACCAAGAATTTGAGGGGGCGAGATCGAGTCGAGAGCAAG
>NW_007605501.1:0-267 GCF_000523025.1 Cynoglossus semilaevis | reverse complement strand
TCTCAGGTGTCTCCAGCAGCTTTGACGAGTTTTAACATCGTACTCAAGGGTTGAGACATTTTTTTTAAGCCTTACGAACTGAATTCAGTTTAAATTCTTAATCAAACCTCAACAGAAACCAGGTGAAACTACCAAAGCTTTGCAGAATAAGAGTTAAAGAACATGTGACCCTCCTGGTACCGTACCAGGGAAAGTTTGGAGTTGGATTTTGGAGCGAATACTTCAGAAAAAGGCTTGTGATCTGATGACTGTAGGTGAAGCACTAAA
>NW_007605500.1:0-267 GCF_000523025.1 Cynoglossus semilaevis | reverse complement strand
ATATATATTCATATATATATATATTTAGCAGAAGGACCACTGATATGCTCATTGTACAGACACACACAGACAACAGAATGTGTCCTCTGCATTTAAACCCATCCACATTCTCCTGAAAAGAAGTGATCGCCAGGGGAGCAAGGGAATTGGCGCTTGCGTGGGAAGGTGGGATTTGAACATGAACTCCTCTGATAACTAGCACTGTTGTCAAAAAACAAGTAACCGGTGAAATGGCAGTTTTTGTTTAATCGTCATTATTATTATTAT
>NW_007605499.1:0-267 GCF_000523025.1 Cynoglossus semilaevis | reverse complement strand
TTTTGTTGAAATGTCTCGCATTAAGCGTTTTATTTTGAAAAACCACGACTTCCTCCCGGGCGTCAATTAATCCTCCGACTCATTCTGTGTCATGGTAAGTTGATGTTGGTGTTTAATTATTCCTCTATTGATTATTTCACTTTTAAACTTCATACCATGTACTTTTTAATATTTATATATATTTTATATATATATTAAAAGAGCAGTTTTTTTACTCCGCCCCCTCTATCCGGTCCGCGGAAAATCTTTCCGATATGAAACCGATCT
>NW_007605498.1:0-267 GCF_000523025.1 Cynoglossus semilaevis | reverse complement strand
ATGGGTTAAAAGCAGAGGTCACATCTGACACTTTCGTGTCAAATAAGTCCAAATACAGATACAGTGAGTACTGAGACCGTGGACACACTCACGCTTGTGACTGTCTTCTCTGAGGGGACACAGTTATAGACCGTGGTTCGGATGCCCTTCTGCCATCCGTAGAGGACGTTGACTCGTGGCCCGGTTCTCGCCCTCGAAGAACGGGTCCGCGGGGTTTCCAAAGAGACTGCCCTGTCTCTGCGATGTAACACACGGGTAAAGTCAGGA
>NW_007605497.1:0-267 GCF_000523025.1 Cynoglossus semilaevis | reverse complement strand
CGGATTATGCTCGTATCTCAAGGTATTGGTATAATAACAAAAAAAATAATAACAAATAAAATTTGCTTTTTGACAGCATAGTAGCAGTTAATATATTCCTTGAATATATAACGTCCAAACTAATATTAGCTGACATTAACCTTTTACTTCATTACATATTCATGACATTACACCAGGAACCATCAAGAACCAGCAAGATCAGAGTTTTAAATCTGTTTGCCTTACATCCCAAAAACAGTCGTCTTTTATCATACACTATAAACAGAC
>NW_007605496.1:0-267 GCF_000523025.1 Cynoglossus semilaevis | reverse complement strand
AGTGTGTTGACTTTCAGCTTTAAAAAAGCCTTACATTAATTAAAAAAAATTAATAACAATACTAATAATAAATGTTTACCTGCATGGTGTTAACCTATATAATACTGCCCTCCAGTTCATTGATTATCTATTGAAATCCAACCTAAAGAAATTTCAGTTCTGGTACTTGATTTCAGTCAGTACATAAATGGAAAAAATTGAATCCTGTTTTCCATCATATGTTATAAAGCACAAACACTGAAGAACTCCTGGATGTTTTTTTTTTTT
>NW_007605495.1:0-267 GCF_000523025.1 Cynoglossus semilaevis | reverse complement strand
AAAAATTATTTTGCATAAAAATTCACAAGGTTTCAGTTTCACATTCTGGTAATCAATCGACTCCGTACTCTGAGTCAAAGCCGAGTCTCTGGAAAGATTAAAGCCCAGCAGTATCAAATACCTGAGCGTTGACATCAGAGATGTCCTCACCTGGACGGTGAATATGTCAAAGCTGATTAACCGTCCCGTTGTCCTTCACATTTTGTAAACACCCAGTGTCCTCGCACCGGGTTTGCATTATATCCCAGAATCAGAGTATGAGGAAAA
>NW_007605494.1:0-267 GCF_000523025.1 Cynoglossus semilaevis | reverse complement strand
AGCTGACCAGCTGACGTGGGCCACATTCAGACCGTCATTCCCCCCAGATCAGATGTGACAGTTCACGTTCTGAACTACAGGTGTCTCACCTCCAACTTTAATGTGAACACTACTGCCATCTAGAGTAGAACCTGTGCCTCGTGATTCACTTTTGTTTCTGGGCGTTCGTTAATGTTGGGCACGTTGTTAAAACGACGAGGGTCAACGTACGTTCCTGGACCAGAACCTGCCAGGTCACGGCGTCTGTTACTGTGTGACCGTCTGTTA
>NW_007605493.1:0-267 GCF_000523025.1 Cynoglossus semilaevis | reverse complement strand
GAATGAGTGACGTTCAAGTTCAACACACAACTTTAATGATGCATTTAAAAAAAAGACAGTGGCACACCTGACTGTCCCTTTAAATCAAACTGCTGTAGAGTGATCAGAAAAGTGTGGACACTAGAGCATACACTAACAGAAAATACTGACATGAAAAAAAAGTTTCTGCTGATGTGTTACTACTGAGAACATGCTAGTACTGTACTCTATTTCTGCCGTGTCCTGGTGGGGATCTGTGTGGGGGAGGTGGTCCACACTTTAATGGTA
>NW_007605492.1:0-267 GCF_000523025.1 Cynoglossus semilaevis | reverse complement strand
ATAGATAACAATATTAGTGTCATGACAATAACCTTGGGTCCTCCTTCTCCAATAGTTCGTTTGTTTCTTCTCTCTCCTGGTTACTGTCTTTGTCTCGTAGGTTCCTGTGAATTCAAAATGCAGGACCTGATCCAGATCTGACACTGACGTCATTATTCATATGGTAATTCCTAATCATAATACAATCTAACTCAGCATAATTGCTTTAACGTCAAACACAAATAATAAATGGTACATACAACAGTAGTGTTTCTAATTTAACAACTT
>NW_007605491.1:0-267 GCF_000523025.1 Cynoglossus semilaevis | reverse complement strand
GTCCAGTACAAATGAAGCGCTGCCCACAGACACTGAGTGCAGAAGTCCACCCATGGCCTCAGGAAATAAGGATGCTGAAGTGAAGAAAGGTACAAACACAGATAAGAGAACAACTGTTCAGTGTGACAAAAGTTTCACTCTGGATTGTTCAGAATGTTACTAAAACTAGAATGTTTTAGTTTTAGATAATGAAAACAAGACCAGACCATTTAAGGAATCTTTTTAAAGGTTTTTCCAGCACACACCTGTCTAAAAGACAATTATGGA
>NW_007605490.1:0-267 GCF_000523025.1 Cynoglossus semilaevis | reverse complement strand
TTTTTTTTGTAGTTGTACTCTAAATATTAAAAACATTTATAAATACTATCATTGGCCAAAATGTTTGACTTTTAATATATATATGTATAAATATTTTAAATAAATTCACCTGAATTTTAAATGTTATCACCTGTTGTTAGTAAAATAAAGGGGTCACAATTAAAAATAACATTATCTTTAAATGAAATTAGCCATCTTGGTTAATGGACGACTGGTTTAGTTAATGATAGGTAATAGTTGGTAGATAGATGATGGTTGATTAAGACA
>NW_007605489.1:0-267 GCF_000523025.1 Cynoglossus semilaevis | reverse complement strand
TTAAAAAGCCCCTTATTTGTACAACAACCTGTGGTGCTGTCACCTCCATATTATTATCACTGTCATGTTGAGCTGCCGTAACCAGCAGCCAGCAGCTCCATTAGTCGTCAGCTCGGTGACAGACAGGCCGTCAAACACATGGATGAGCTTGTCCTGGGTAAATGACAGGGTAGGAGGACCCTGCCAGCCTGGCGCCTGGACCAGGGCTCTCACTACCATGCAATTTACCCCCTCTGGACAGGGGGAGGGAGGGGCGAAGGGGGGAGA
>NW_007605488.1:0-267 GCF_000523025.1 Cynoglossus semilaevis | reverse complement strand
GGGGAAAAAACTCCATTCAGATCTCTGGTGTGTGTCGAACCTAAGAAGCTTCCTGGACATGTCCTGATCATCTTGTTGTAAATGTTGATTGTTTGTATTTTCCTGTTTGGTTGTTCATATAATTGTTTTCCTATTTTTGGTCAAATTAAACCAATTCAAAACCATTTGAATTGTGTTAATCTGTAACTGATTTCTTGCTCTATGAAGTAGTAAGTGTAATTGTTTCATTAGACGATGTTGGATTATTAGTGTTCATGTAAAGTAGAC
>NW_007605487.1:0-267 GCF_000523025.1 Cynoglossus semilaevis | reverse complement strand
AGGTTCTGACCTCACTTGACCTCTGTTCCCCCAGTTAATTAATTATTTTACTGATTCAACTTCCTTCCTGTTTCTGTCACTGGGAGGAAAGCTTCATGTCAGACCACAAAGGGGCGCTCCTTGGAAAAACTGTCATTTTCCAGCTATGCCTTAGATCAGTGTGTCTCTCATGACAGATCCGTGAGTCATTCTGTCGTTTTATTTTGAGGTGTGTGATTGCAGATTCCTCCGTCTGACTTGATACTGCCACAGTATGTTGTTTTCTAA
>NW_007605486.1:0-267 GCF_000523025.1 Cynoglossus semilaevis | reverse complement strand
GTCTCCAGTTGACCTCCATGTCACTATTTTTGGATACGTTCACGCTGCAGGATTTTTCACTGATGTATCATTGTCCATCCGACCCCAGTGCGACCCTCGTGTGCGGAGGGATACGTAGTGTCAGACGAAGCACGCTGTAGTCAGAGAAGTTAGCGTGGCTGCTACACGTCAGCGACTGTAACTTGGCTCTGAAGTTGTTGTATCACCTGCATCAATCACCTTCCCATCAGCCACCTGGCCTCTGTGCTTCACTCTACAGCAGGGGTG
>NW_007605485.1:0-267 GCF_000523025.1 Cynoglossus semilaevis | reverse complement strand
AAAGAACACAGTATGTTTGTTTGTGAGCGCTCACACTCGCGCTCATTACCGTTCTCCCCTCAACGGTAGCAGAGAGTCGAGGCCTTTTTTCCAAGCAGCAGCAGACAGCAATATGTTTTGGACCAGCACTGTAGCTGTGATAAGATCCCGACTTCTGCAAAGCCACAATCTGATGGTGCTGCTGAGCTGCAGGGCAAAATCTAATTTCCTCCACTGTGTAAGAAGAAGAAAGGAAAAGAAAAGATGTAAAATCTGAATTATTGTTTT
>NW_007605484.1:0-267 GCF_000523025.1 Cynoglossus semilaevis | reverse complement strand
AAATTAGTAAAACTGAAGTATATTTTTGCATTTTGTCCCAATGTGCCGCGGTACCAAGTGACTAATGCACCGGCACCGGTCCCCGGACCCCGGGGCTGGGGTATTCTGTTTTGCAGGATCCCAAAGAATCCCAGAAGTGGTGGACCGCTTTTAAAGAGGAGATCCAAAACAAACAGAGGGACCACAAAGGCAACGGGCTTCGGCGATCGCTTTATATCAGGTACAGAATCGAATGTTTCCTAACTTTAATATCGTGTTTATTTGACA
>NW_007605483.1:0-267 GCF_000523025.1 Cynoglossus semilaevis | reverse complement strand
TGTGTGTGTGTGTAAAAGAGTTGAGATTGTTCCCCTAAGTAATATTTATTATACATCATTAGGAAAAGTCAACAGGGAATAGGAACATTAGTCAAAGGTGTAATGAGGAAAGAGACCTCTATCATTAATCTTTCTGAAACTGTCGTGTGCTCAGTGTCTCTGTTCTCACGTCTCGTGTTGATCGATCTCACCTTTTCAACATAATCGCAGCCAAAGAAAATTCATAATTGATTCTGGTGATTTATTTCCTCAAATTCAGCCAGAAAT
>NW_007605482.1:0-267 GCF_000523025.1 Cynoglossus semilaevis | reverse complement strand
GTCTGTATTTTTGTCGGTGCTGCTTTAAGTAAACGTCCAGTTTTCACTCCTCACCCGTTCAGTCAAAGGAACCAAACATGTTTGTGACGACAGAGATGGAGGACATGGAGCTAAATTAAAAACTAGGAAATGTCTGCCGATCTTCATCGGGACTGAGACGAGTGCGTTTCATTCAATCAAAATAAAATATTTACAATAATAAGTCAATTAAAACGGCAGAAGCTGCCGATACGTTACTGACGTTTGTCTCTCTGTCAAAAATAAATC
>NW_007605481.1:0-267 GCF_000523025.1 Cynoglossus semilaevis | reverse complement strand
GAGCAGTTTTTTCAGTGTAGTCTGCCGTAACAGTTCTCACAGAAAAAAAGAGTTACTGTACACCATTATTACCACTGACGCCTCTCATGATTAGTAATACTATTGGGCTCTGGACTCTGGATGAGCTACAGAACACCCCAGCCTTCTTTTGGTTCCAGTCAGGAAGTAGTTGTGACGGAATGGTCTACACTGCAGCTGCAATAGTCGTCTTATTCAGAACTATTTCTGTCCCTAGGTTGAAGTTTTGGTTCTTTTTTTTTTTTTTTT
>NW_007605480.1:0-267 GCF_000523025.1 Cynoglossus semilaevis | reverse complement strand
TTCTGGGTAATTTCATAGTTGTTGCTATAGAACTCTTCCGAACAGGACTTAAAATACTTTAATTCTTACACGACGAAAGCAAAACATAACAACAAATTAGTGAAATTCTCTTTATCTGAAGATTTACACCAGATATCCTTCGTAATGCAATGCAACCTGGGATAACGAGACCAAGAGGTGTTGAGACTCAAACCTTCTTGTGGCTAACAGGAGTCCTAGCACTGTACCACTCTACTCCTCTTCTTTAGCACAAAAGAGAAACACTGA
>NW_007605479.1:0-267 GCF_000523025.1 Cynoglossus semilaevis | reverse complement strand
CCACAGACTGACCCACAGACTGACCCATAATGCAGTATCACGGCGCTGAGTCTGCATGTTTCTGGGTTTGAGTATTTGAAGTATTGGGTTCCCCGTCGTACTCCATCGGTCGAGTACTTTACCAGGCTCTGGAACAGTTCCACTCCTGTGGTGTCAAGGTTCCTTCGTTCCCCTGGTCAGTTATTATCACACTCAGCACATTACAGAGGTAAATATGTCCATTCACACAGCTGTGTCCCAGAGGACGGGGAGGACGGGGGAGGACGG
>NW_007605478.1:0-267 GCF_000523025.1 Cynoglossus semilaevis | reverse complement strand
ACCTTCTCGTCAAGGTTGAAAAACATACATTTAATAATTAATGAATGAACTAATTCATGTTCACTTCCTGTTTAGTCATTCACAATTTAAAAAAAAAAGCTGACAATTAAAATGATTTTTTTACACCAAAAAATAGTGCCTTTTCTGGTACAATTTTATTTCTTTATTTTTGCTATATTTGCTTTATCTTTGGTTAATGTATGCTATTCACGTCAACCACTGAGAGAATTCATCAGGCCGTAAAAGACTATGCAATTTTACCTTTTT
>NW_007605477.1:0-267 GCF_000523025.1 Cynoglossus semilaevis | reverse complement strand
TTGGCCATATCTCAGACACCTGTTTGTTTTCAAATACAAAGAAGGAAAAAACTTCATCCTGCGATGGAAAACGAACCTGCCCCGGCGGACAGAGCTGTCGTCCTCGAAACTTCCACGTCAAACTTTCGGAAGCATGTGGTGGTGAGTAGAGTATCTATGATTTCACCAGTGTTTCCCAACGTGATGTTTATTATTTGTTTAAATTTGTTTACGTTAAGTGTGTCTTCATGATATCGATTGTTTTCGTTAGTTTAGCATCGATCCTGA
>NW_007605476.1:0-267 GCF_000523025.1 Cynoglossus semilaevis | reverse complement strand
GTGGTTGCAGTGTACAGTGGGTGTCAACATACTAGCGCTGTGGCCGTTGGTCTCGCCGCGTCCAGCCCGCTGACCTGGCATGCTGTGCTCCGGTTTACCGGGGCTGGACGTGATCACGTAGAGGATCTGGGAGCGTCCGTTGGAGGTACTGTTGGATCTCTCGGTGACGCCACCTGCCAGCCTTGGGCCTGCTGTACTGGAGACATCTTCACCCTCATCGTCATCCTCTCCTTCAGCCTCTAGTGTTCTGGTGTCTTGGCTTCTCAG
>NW_007605475.1:0-267 GCF_000523025.1 Cynoglossus semilaevis | reverse complement strand
GGCTGCAAATGTAAGTAGCGAAGATACAAGAGGTGTTTGTGTGCAAGGGGGCTTTTTTTTTTTGAGGATGTGGAAAATAAACTGGAGCTCGAGAGAGAAGGTTGTTGATAAAGGACAAGGTGTAAGAGGAGGAGACAAGGGAGGAAGGATGGTGAAATAAAGGAAGTATCATTAGGAGGAGGAAAGACATTACAGGTTGGAGGGAGAGGGAGGAATGGAAAAAGAAAAAGGACCAAAGGAGGACTAGAAGGTGGTGGAGGTGATTTA
>NW_007605474.1:0-267 GCF_000523025.1 Cynoglossus semilaevis | reverse complement strand
TGTGTGTGTGTGTGTGTGCAGACAGGAAGTGACCTAGATTTGCTTAAGTGTGTGACATTAAAACCCCTACCTGGGACAAACCTTGTGTTGACAACAGACATTAATCATGGATGCGCATCGTGTCAGTCATTGTGTTTGTGGATTACAACCAAGACACACACACACAGAGATTTATGGGAAAAATCTTGTGCATTATATTTTTCATTACTTGGACAAATTCATATATCTAACCTTACCTAGAGTTCTCCATATTTTGAACTGGTGTCC
>NW_007605473.1:0-267 GCF_000523025.1 Cynoglossus semilaevis | reverse complement strand
TATATAGATATATGTATTAAAAGGTTGCTGTTTTTTAAATTTGTTCCAACACGTATACTGATGTAGACGTTTGTCACATGCTCTGAGTTTTTCGATTTCATGCTTTTTCATTTTGCCACCTTTGAATTTTCCTCAGTAAATTAACAGCCACCTTTTTAATAGGTGTTTTAAGCTCCAGGGGAAATGGCAGTGGTGCGATTTCACACTGTATGGGCCATATACTTAATGAGGAAGGCTATTGTGCAGGTCGTTAAGTGTGTGTGTGGG
>NW_007605472.1:0-267 GCF_000523025.1 Cynoglossus semilaevis | reverse complement strand
AGTCCACCATGAAGGACGCTCAATGTATCCCACAATTCAGCACAAAATCCAATGTGCATCCAATGTGTTCATTACCCAAGTAATATATCCCATCATGCCTTGCAGTCGTAACGACATGCTGGCGAGAGGAACACAGTCCGTCTCTCCATTTTGATTGTGCGACAGTAATGACATCATAAACTGTGAAGTAGATTTTGGACTAAGCCCTGGTGTGTTCATATTTCCTGCTTGTGCTCTGCCTGGTTAGTGCTTCTGTGGGGAGTTCTT
>NW_007605471.1:0-267 GCF_000523025.1 Cynoglossus semilaevis | reverse complement strand
AAAAAACTGCAATAACTCCAGAAAGGGCACATTAAGCAGTCCAGCAATGTGTTATCAGTCAACAAGTATTCCTGAAAATAATGATTTACATAAAAAATTCTCAGTCGCATCCCATGCTGCATATCTCAGGGAGATTCAGTGCTCATTACATGTCATTCCTCCCTTCCCTCAACCACTGATAAGCGAGTGTTTTCCCAACTGACACTGCTGCAGGACTGCATAACAACTTGGTAACCCTACACCAATTAGAAAATTACAGAGGACATG
>NW_007605470.1:0-267 GCF_000523025.1 Cynoglossus semilaevis | reverse complement strand
TGAAAAAAGTAGTGGCTCATAGTCCGGGAATTACGGTATATTTTTACGATTCTACAAGCTACAGCATTTGGAATGTGTCTCTGACAGCTTCGCACAATTCCAAGTTTCTAAATCTTCCATTCCCAGAGCCTCTCACAGTGAAATGAACACATGGAACGTTCCAGGATGCCTTCATTTACCTGCACTGACAGTGACAGCACTGACGAACTGCTCTCTCCAGCTGCTGCTCCCCACCACCAAGGCCAGGTTTGTCTTCTTGATCAGCTT
>NW_007605469.1:0-267 GCF_000523025.1 Cynoglossus semilaevis | reverse complement strand
TCATTGTTAATCTGTGTTCCGATGCTTCTTGATCTGCTTGTCCATAAATCAGATTTCTTCTTCTTTAAATCGTTCCAATACAAGTATAATCATTTACAGTTAATTATTTGTGATTTTACTCAAATAAAATTATTGCATATCGAATTACTTAAAAATATAAAGTAATTCAAACGTTAACATTTTGCGAAGGTTAACATTTACATAAAAAATAGAAATGCATTTTATTTTGCGTGGCATAGCCATACTTGGTCATTTAATCAACTGCCA
>NW_007605468.1:0-267 GCF_000523025.1 Cynoglossus semilaevis | reverse complement strand
TTATTATTACCTGTGGATGTAGTTTTCTCTGTTGGTTGGCAGATCATAGTTAATGACTAGAGACACCTGCTGGACATCGATACCACGGGCCTGCGGATCAAATCAAATATGCAACAAAACATTGTCATTTAAGAAAACAATCTTGTTTTAACATTATATTGTTAGATGTAGTAATAGCACAAAATAAAAGGCAATAGTTGGAATGTCCCTTTCAGCTTCTAACCAATGTGCATTATCATCTGATAACTCTGGTGAAAAAAAAAAAAA
>NW_007605467.1:0-267 GCF_000523025.1 Cynoglossus semilaevis | reverse complement strand
GTATCGGATTGATATCGTTCTTGACGCGCGCTCCAAGTTGCAGCATCGGTCTTGGACATGACAAAGTTGTATTGAGCCGTCCCTAATATAAACTGCAAAAACATATTGAATGAATGGAAACTAGATTTACAGCAGCACTTAGCACACAATTAGCATAAAGCTAAAATGACCCTTTTTTCTTTCTGTATGTCAAATTTCACACGTTGTATTCATCCGCAGGGAAAGCAGAAACTAATTGTGCGAAATTCAGGCTCGGAAAACCTAATA
>NW_007605466.1:0-267 GCF_000523025.1 Cynoglossus semilaevis | reverse complement strand
TATTTATTTATTGAATCTAATGTTTCTACTGTTTCTGGTGTATCTGGTGCCTGGACAGGAGATCCTGATTTCTCGACACGAACGCCTTCAAACAGACATTAAAAACAAAATCACACCTGGAAATGCAGAGGCAGGATGTTGGAAACTGTACTTACCTGCTTCCTGTGGATGTAATCAGCGTGTGTGTGTCTTTGATTTGAAACCATCAAGGGATCCCTCTGTAAAAATGTGTGTGTTTACCTAAACACCTGACACAAACACACACAC
>NW_007605465.1:0-267 GCF_000523025.1 Cynoglossus semilaevis | reverse complement strand
GGGGTTGTGTATATTTTAGGTCTGTACTGTCCAAAACTGGATTTGGAGCTTGCTTGCTAACAGCAAAGCACTTTAATGTCTTCCTTTGTCAATGAGAAAAGTCTGATTTCAAGCTCCCTCTGCTGTTTTATGTGTGAACTACATCTGGCTCTACAGGACATTTACAATGTTATAAACCTGAAATATTCTACTCTAGTGTACTTTGATGTAGTGTACTACTATGATGGCCAGAGTATTCATGTAGGGTCAACCAGGTTTTTCACAATC
>NW_007605464.1:0-267 GCF_000523025.1 Cynoglossus semilaevis | reverse complement strand
TAGTCACCACTAAGACATTAGCATATTCAGGACTAATATATAATCATTTCAAAGCTAATATGTTAGCATATTCAGAGCTAAGAAATTGGTGTATTCACGACTTAGACATTAGCTTGTTATGGCATGTCTTCAGTTGGTTGTAATAAATAACCGAGTATCGGTACAAGTATTTGTATGCAGTATCAGACACAGTACTAGAGAAAACTAAGACAAAGAGAGACGGAGTGTTTTCTTACGTAGTGGAGAATATAAAGAGGACATACTGTA
>NW_007605463.1:0-267 GCF_000523025.1 Cynoglossus semilaevis | reverse complement strand
GGGGGGGGGGGGGGGGTGAGGGAGAGAAGAAGGGACAGTTGGAAGTCACTCGTCCTAATTTTGCTCGTTCCAACACGCCGGCCTTTATTCCCGTGACCCCGTCTGAAAGCTCGGGGTTTCTGCCGTCTGATTGGCCGACAGATGTTCACGTCAGTGAGCAGTTCAAGAATGTTCTGGTTTTATTTGGACACTTTCTCAGGTTGTAGTGACTCTGCCCCTTCGTACAGTCTGGTTGGTTCATCGTTCTTCATCTGTGTGTGTGTGTGT
>NW_007605462.1:0-267 GCF_000523025.1 Cynoglossus semilaevis | reverse complement strand
AGAGGAAATGAACAGCACGACTGTCCTCACTCAAGTTGCAACATTTATTTCAAATTATTATGAAACTATTGGGAAATTCTCCCCCGTGTTCCAACATGCTACATTATTCTTAATGAAGTTTTGCCTCTAACATTATCTGGAGAATTCCTGAACATCTTAGTCCTTGTTTTTGGATTGTTGGAATAACAATAATATTAATCAAATCTTACATTTAGGACAGTTACAAAATAAATAAAATGAATAATGATCCTTAATCTGAACAATGAG
>NW_007605461.1:0-267 GCF_000523025.1 Cynoglossus semilaevis | reverse complement strand
TTTAAAACTTTGACTATATTTTTACCTTTTCTACCAAAGGGAGAAAATGTTTGGTAGAAAGATCAAGATAAAGAAAGATAAAATAAAAAAATGTGTCACTTCACAATTACACTGAAAAGCTGAACCTGTCTTGTAACAGTGTTACGTTACGAAAGCATAATAGCAATTTAATCTAGTTAATGTGTTTTTACCTGTACTTTGACGAACAAAGTTGGACTCGTCAGTGGGAATTGTCAGCTTAATGCAGCTTTCTTTTTCTTTGAATAC
>NW_007605460.1:0-267 GCF_000523025.1 Cynoglossus semilaevis | reverse complement strand
AACAAAAAACAGCAGCTTCAGCCAAAAACCTTAGCTGTGGAAATTCTCCAGTGGGTTAGAGAAGTTTAGTCGAAGTCTCAATCCTGACAAAACATGAAAATCATTCGCAATGTTTTAAAACTTATAGTGAAAAGTAAACTTAAGGAAAAGTCACAGACTTACGAAAAACTAATTTTAAAGTCAATCTGTGTTCGTGAACTGTGAGAGTTTTGATTGTAACCAGTCATTAATTGGACTGAATTGACAACTACAAGAACACAGAGCTAA
>NW_007605459.1:0-267 GCF_000523025.1 Cynoglossus semilaevis | reverse complement strand
TTCTTCTTCTACCTGCGTGACCGTCACCTAACCACAGGCCAACTTGTAACAGTTTTGGGCATAAAAAAGAAAACAATCTCATTGCATTTAATGATAAGCTTTCCTCACAATTAGCACTTTCTGTTCAACATTAATTTAAAAACAATGTTTCTAATCACAGGCTAAGAAGAAGTCCCTGTACTTCAATGTCAAGTCAGCATTCTGACAAGATGAACCTTTTTGGACAGCAGTGATGAAACTGCATCTGCCACATCTATTATGTTTCCA
>NW_007605458.1:0-267 GCF_000523025.1 Cynoglossus semilaevis | reverse complement strand
ACACAAAGGAAAGAAAGCAAATAATCAAATTTATGACGTACAACTGGCGAATGAAAACAAGGCCGTCTTTTGTCTATAGCACTGCATGACAAAGTATTGGTCCGCGTGGCTCGCTAACTAGTTCATGTGCGAAATTAGTTTAAACCTCATATGTGGGAATGATGAAACAAGACTTACTTAATACATTTATCAACAAGAATTTTATTTTTGACACTTGTCTGAGTATGAATTAATTGCATCTACGTGTCAAGCCTAGAACCATTTTTT
>NW_007605457.1:0-267 GCF_000523025.1 Cynoglossus semilaevis | reverse complement strand
TACAGATCTCAGCAACACTGCTGCCTTCTGGGTAATTCTATCCTCGGTCTGTCTGTGGCTCCCACAGGCAGCGTCTGTGCTGACCTATTTCCAACGCCTGAAAACTCACTGTCCGCTGCCGCAACGCTGCTTTTCTTGAAGGTGGACGCATCTCAGAGGGACGCACGTCTGCAGCGTGACGTCCACAGACCAAACGACCCGGGAGTTTTTTCATCCGACGTGTCAGTGAAACGTCGGCATAATTAATTAAGCGGTGCGCTTGTGAAT
>NW_007605456.1:0-267 GCF_000523025.1 Cynoglossus semilaevis | reverse complement strand
TTTACGTTAACTCTCATGCCAGCAGGTCATAACTGTGTAATTGCACGCGTGCAGTACCTCCACAGATGAGGCAGATGGCACTGAGGAGGCCAGTTTCCGTATCGTCCATTTCCAAAGGTAGAAGCTGACCAGCAAAGGCAAACACCAGGTCTGTGAGCGGTCCAAACCCAGCGTTGTGCATCTGAGTCCGGTTCAGAGTCAGACCATCTGAGAAGGTCATAGTGTCCTGTTCTGGAGTGTAGCGTGTACAGATCCTCAGCATCTGTG
>NW_007605455.1:0-267 GCF_000523025.1 Cynoglossus semilaevis | reverse complement strand
TTCGCAGTATATCGCAATATATCGTATTCGTATCGCCATTTTCTTGCCAATACACACCTGTGGTCTGAGGAATATTTTTCTTTCATACCTTCCTGTAGCAGAACAAGGCATTGAACTCTGTTGAAAGGGGAAAGAACTGGATTCACTGTGGGATCGGACACTGATTGGAAAAATTCAGCTAAAATGTCAATTTCACGAAAGCTGGGAATTAATGGACCAGTGTGTGGGTCTGGAACCAGGGTTTTGGTATGATGTTTGGTACTGAAT
>NW_007605454.1:0-267 GCF_000523025.1 Cynoglossus semilaevis | reverse complement strand
GTGTATGTGTGTGTTTATATGGAGAACCAGGGAGTTCCTGCAGACCTCAGCAGGTCAGGACACAGACTGGATTCGAGGGGTGGATGAAGGACAGCGGGCTCGCTCCCTGGTGCCGGTGTCCAGCGTCGGGGAGGACAGAGCCATTCTGCTGGGGTTCACCATGATGGCCTTCTCTGTGCTCATGTTCTTTGTAGTCAGCATGACTGTGATTAAACCCCTGGTCACCAGGTATGACGACGTTTTCCTGCCTGTGTCACAAAACACACT
>NW_007605453.1:0-267 GCF_000523025.1 Cynoglossus semilaevis | reverse complement strand
ATTTTAAATATCAGACTGCGTCTGATGACAGTTGTAAATACAATATCTTCAAATAAAAATAATCTTAACAAACCACTCTTTTTATCACCCTTCTTCTTTTTCCCGTTCTGGAAGACATGAGTAATCGATCGACAGCACAATGAACAGCGTTTTCCAATAAGAACATAAGAATAATATTTAAATAAAATAAAATTTTTTAAACAAATGTTCACAATGAATTATAATAGAACTACTATAAAGAAAAATGTAATTTGAAAAAAAAAAAAA
>NW_007605452.1:0-267 GCF_000523025.1 Cynoglossus semilaevis | reverse complement strand
CTAATACATCCTACTGTTAACAAGAAATATATGAAGAGACTATTGTGTTTCAACATAAATGATTTGTATATTTCTGGAGATATTACAAATGCCTATGGACAAACGTGTTGACAGTGCCCTCTAGGGACAACTTTTTTTCCCATCGTCAGTGGTGAAATTGATACTGGTATGTATTAACATATCAATATTTTGACTCTGTACTTTGTTACAGTGCCACATAGTGGATAGCAATGGTAGTAATCAAAGTACCTAGCTCCATTGATTTTA
>NW_007605451.1:0-267 GCF_000523025.1 Cynoglossus semilaevis | reverse complement strand
AAAACGCTGCTCTAAGGAAAGTAACCAGTCAGGAAGCATGTCATCAAACGGAGCTGTGAAACACCAGAGGTGATGATCACAGACATGCTTTGAGCTTAATGTGAAGTCACATTTGACTAATGCCCCTTTAATGTGACATCCAACCCATTAATCCTTTCCGTTAATCCCGCTGCATATTTTCCAGGTACGATTAAAAACAAACAAACATCCGTTCATGTGTGAGGGCTAGTGTTTGAATCTGAAAATGCTCATTGTCAAACCAGCATA
>NW_007605450.1:0-267 GCF_000523025.1 Cynoglossus semilaevis | reverse complement strand
AAGCTATAAATAACCAAGATCAAGTGTTCATTGACGGCTTCATCAGTGAATATGTGATCAGATAGACTTAGAAGCTGTCCCCATTCAGTCAGTGGAACCACTTTTAGGACTGAGATAAATATAGACCTCACTGTCTGCGCAAAGGCATTTTTATTTTTATTTTCTATAATAAGATAAAGAAGGAAATCACATTGTTGAAACACTTTGAAAAATAGGTTTTACGTACACTATACTTTGCTCTCATCGGTGACATGAGTTGTCAAGTTC
>NW_007605449.1:0-267 GCF_000523025.1 Cynoglossus semilaevis | reverse complement strand
CTTCTCCTTCTTCTTCATGTCAGTGTGTCCTGAAAGCGCCTGTGATTCATTGTTGCTGACACACTTTAACGGATGACATGTTCTCTATGGGGCCACGACACCACAACAGCATCCGAGTTTTGCTTGGGTTCATATGGTTCAAATGTGCTCACTGGCCCACGTCCACAGGTCTACATGCAGCCCAGTACTCTGGGACAAACTGTACTGCAAGACATGAAGATAAAAATATATTTATAAAACAACAAAACACTATGCAAGCAAATTAGA
>NW_007605448.1:0-267 GCF_000523025.1 Cynoglossus semilaevis | reverse complement strand
TTTTTTTTTTTTAATTCATCTTTTATTTTTGGAGAGCCAACGGGCCTTTTCCAAGTTAATCACCTTGGAACAGATGTGCTGAAACACTGTCGAAGGCTTATTGATTCCTTCTGTCTCATGATTAATTCATGGCTTTTCTTACGCAGTCCATGAATCCTTACATGAGTCACAAAAATCTAGTCAAGGCTGCGTAATTATTATGGCAGTCGGACGGTAATTGAATTATTTTTATGTCAAACGTCTCTGTTTTCTCTAAGTTAGGAGGAA
>NW_007605447.1:0-267 GCF_000523025.1 Cynoglossus semilaevis | reverse complement strand
TGCTGCTGCTGCTGCTGCTTTATTTTTGGCCAACGTCGTGAGTGGGCGAACAGTGAACACCAGGGCTGATGTTTTTCTAGTGGCCTGGATTCCTCTGGGTCACTGCACCTATTTAATCTGTTCCCATGATTCACTGTTTCACATGCAGACGCACCTTTGACCAGACTAAAACAAGCGGACGATAAACCAGCTGCTGACCGGCTAATCAAAGAAATGTGAACCAGGGGAAAGAACGTCTTTAGCTGTGATGAACCAACAACGTCTTCT
>NW_007605446.1:0-267 GCF_000523025.1 Cynoglossus semilaevis | reverse complement strand
TGTGCTCAAGATAAGCTACTGAACAATGGGTTCTGTATGTTTGATGACTTGTAGTCACTCAAGCGTCTTTTCCCACTACTGCCTAAAACTTAAGCACAGTTTCAACTTACTCTAATTTACAGGACAATTCAAATTATGATATAAGCAAACAGTAGGGTTGTGCATTCCATTTTTATTTTAGCACATCACCGCAGTTACAGGAAGTGAGAAAGATCAACAAGTCAAGCTATGCCCATATGAGCGGAAATGGTAAGAGGCAAGTACCAC
>NW_007605445.1:0-267 GCF_000523025.1 Cynoglossus semilaevis | reverse complement strand
GTTAGCTCTGTTAGCTCTGTTAGCTCTCCTTGGAACCCCTGTCTGGGCCTCCTCTGTTCTCCAGGAACAATGGCTCTACTTCCCCAGCTCTCCAGTTCGGTTCCTCCAAACAGACAACAGACCTGGAGTTTCTGAGCCAGACTTTAACTCGACCCATTGTTTTCACTGCAGGGAGACAGGAAGTGTGCAGGACATTTACTCCCGGCCTTCGCGGAACCTCTGGCCAATATTGCGTAATCCTCTTTAAAATGGATGCAGAAAAAAAAA
>NW_007605444.1:0-267 GCF_000523025.1 Cynoglossus semilaevis | reverse complement strand
CCTCCTCCTCCTCCTCCTCCGCCTTTCTCTACTCCTTTCATTAATTGCCCTGATCTTCTCTCCTTCTGTCTCCGGGCCATTTTTTACCCTCACAGTCCTCAGACCCCCATCGCCCTCGTCGTTATCCATCTCACAGATATCGTACGTTACACTTTCACCAAACTGTCTTTTCATTTTCTATTTCTATTCCAACTCTTTTTTGTAAACCATATTTCTCCTTGTCACCAATTTATATGATCTTTCCCTTTCCACTGTTCTCACTGCTCT
>NW_007605443.1:0-267 GCF_000523025.1 Cynoglossus semilaevis | reverse complement strand
TCTCTCTCTCCGCTTTGAGTCAAACCAGCACAGCCGGATATTTACATATTATTGCTATACCACAAGTACTTAACCTCTGGCACTGTGTCGTTCACTTCACCCCAGCTCAATTACACCCACGCTCCCTAACTCCCCCCCCTCCCGTCGACCCAAAATTAATGTGGTTTATCTGGTTCCGCCCATCAATCACAACAGTCAGGTTCTGTGACCTGTAAAGAAATGATGGGAACGTCAATGTGGGAACAAGTGTGTGCGCGTGTGGGTGTG
>NW_007605442.1:0-267 GCF_000523025.1 Cynoglossus semilaevis | reverse complement strand
AACTCATGGCGGTGCTGCTGCTGCTGGTGGTGGTGATGTTACAAGTGTGGAGTAAATTGAAGGCGTAAATGTCGTAAATGTGATGCTGATGGGTACAGGCTCTTGACTGTTTCTGTCAGATCAAGGATAGAGCCAAAGGACGCAGGCGTGCACACACACAGACAGAGAGAGAGAGACGCACAGTTTGGTTGGTTTTTATATTGCACAGAAGTCCTTGGATATATGGATTTCTCCCAAGCTTTTTATTACGATGCAGGAACCCTTTTT
>NW_007605441.1:0-267 GCF_000523025.1 Cynoglossus semilaevis | reverse complement strand
TCCTTTTTGTTTTGGTTTCTTGTTTTGTTTGTATTTATTGTATTAGTTTTGCAATACTTTCATGCACATATGGAATAGTGCAAAACTTTTCTGTAGTTGAAGTTTCCAAAGTAGTGGGCACCCCCTGGTGGGGTGTAGTGGCATTTCAGTGGGGGGCATGAATGGACTGAATGACTAAAATCTAGTACAGCGTTGTAAATGTTTAACAAGAAACTGGGCAAAAAATACTTATTTAAAATTCTTGCTCATGTTCTTGCTGTTGCCTGG
>NW_007605440.1:0-267 GCF_000523025.1 Cynoglossus semilaevis | reverse complement strand
CCCCCACTTTGATATACAGCAGTGCTATAGCTGCATAATACTATCTGTGCTGGAGTTCTACCTCTTATAATGTATGAAAAGCAGCAGTGTACAAAGGTGGTGACATCAAAGGTTGCATAACCAGCACAAAGATTAGTTTAACAATTAACCACAGGCTCCACATTTAGAAACTCAAAACATCCACTCTGTCGTATTGATTCAAATGAAAGTGCAGATAGATGTTGCAAGAGAGATGAATGTATTTTAAATGTCATAAAACAACAATGA
>NW_007605439.1:0-267 GCF_000523025.1 Cynoglossus semilaevis | reverse complement strand
TTTTTTTCCTGCCGAGGTTTGACCTATAAGAACTCATCATTCGCAGTACTGTCACTCATTAGAGTGAAGTACTGCAGTACTTTCACAGTGTTCAGACGTTAGTATTTAGCGCTGCGTCTCACTCACTCACAAGGTCACCGTACGGATAAAAAAAGAAACAGAAAAATAATTACAATCACAGTGGACGGACGTCGCGTGAAAAACAGTTGAAACAACATGTAGTGAAGTTGGTCTTACGTTGGGGTTTTCTTGATTTGAAAAAAAAAA
>NW_007605438.1:0-267 GCF_000523025.1 Cynoglossus semilaevis | reverse complement strand
CTAACATTTCATTACTAATCCATATAAAACAGTGGTGAGTAAAACTGACTTAAATTAGTTCACCTTGCAGGCTGGTGGTCCAAATCTAATTTTTGCACATATATGAGAATTTCCTTTATGGCAGTGACACTTTTTTTTATGGCAGAGTGAATGCCACAAATCCAGTTAGCCAGTGCAAAGGCCATGACGGTGAAATTCAGGAGTCCAGGCCGTGGCTAGAGCGGCGGTCAGTCTATTAACCCAGTGTTTCCCAAACTTTTGTTTCTG
>NW_007605437.1:0-267 GCF_000523025.1 Cynoglossus semilaevis | reverse complement strand
TGGATTTGGTGCCTACAAGGAGGACTTCAGTTTTATCACTGTTGAGTTTTAAGAAATTGGAGGTGAACCAGGTTTTGATTTCATTTAGGCAGTCAGTGAGGGAGGGGGTTGGAAGAGAGATAGAGGGTTTGCCAGATAGGTAGAGCTGGGTGTCATCTGCATAGCAGTGAAAATGAATGTTGAATTTGCGGAAGATATTGCCAAGGGGAAGGAGGTAGATAATGAAAAGAAGGGGCCCCAGCACAGAGCCCTGGGGCACACCTGAGG
>NW_007605436.1:0-267 GCF_000523025.1 Cynoglossus semilaevis | reverse complement strand
CTATACTTCTCGCTTTAATTTTTTTTTAACCGCAGTCACAATGAAGCGACGCGTCCGTCTTTATTCATGAACGTTCCGAAGGCAGGTAATTGGCAAAGCTGCTCAGTTTGGAGATCGTTACATGAAGATGTCTCCGATCGCCATCGTTAATCTCCTTCATCCATGTGTTTGATTCTTTCATCTCTCTTGCCTGTCCGTGATCAGACACATGCACAGGTGCGGTTCAAAAGACCGGACTGTTTGAAGAAAAGTTGTAAAGAACAAAAG
>NW_007605435.1:0-267 GCF_000523025.1 Cynoglossus semilaevis | reverse complement strand
TTTTTTTTTTTGCCTGAAAAATTAAGCTTTTTAACCTTGATTTTTTTTTCTCTCTCTCTTCTGGCCGTAGGTTGCTGTTGTTAAAGTGAAAAATACCGACAAGGTATTTGCAATGAAGATACTGAACAAGTGGGAAATGCTGAAGAGAGCAGAGGTGAGTAGGAAACACATTTCTCCTCCGGTCACTCGTCGGGGGAACACATCCTGTTTTTCCAGTATCAGTGCTGCAGAACTTATCGACCAATACTAGACCAAAAAAAAAAAAAA
>NW_007605434.1:0-267 GCF_000523025.1 Cynoglossus semilaevis | reverse complement strand
TTTTTTTTTACCGTCCTAGGAACCTGGCCAATGTATCGTACACACAGAGCAGCACGTTTTGATATAGTATGTATACTAATAACACACACTGCAGGGAATAGTGGAATTGAATGCATCGCTAGCTAGCATAGCCTACTGGGAGTTTGATGAAGGTGTCCTCGGGGGGGCCGTCCACGTGGAGTGTGGCCTGGAAAAACCCTGGACCAGAGGGTGGTTTGTCAGCCGGCTGCACCCAGTGGTCTGAACCTCCCAGACTGAAAAAAAAAA
>NW_007605433.1:0-267 GCF_000523025.1 Cynoglossus semilaevis | reverse complement strand
TTCAAATACATCTCCATCACTTTATATATTTCTATATAGATGTACATAGTCACTTTTCACGAACATATATTTATTATATTTTTATATTCTGTACTACTCTATACATCTTATACGTATATACTGTAACTGTTGCTATGCCTTTTGCACTAGAACCTGCACATTAATTCTGGGTGTGTACCATATATTCAGAAAAATTACAGTAAAGTTGAGTTATATCTTGTATATACAGGAGCAGCTTCCAATCTGAGATTTATCATCATCACAGTA
>NW_007605432.1:0-267 GCF_000523025.1 Cynoglossus semilaevis | reverse complement strand
AAAAACATTTGGAGGTCACCAAACCATGAACTTACCAAATCGCTTTAGCTTATTCTGGTCAGACAACAGAAACAAGAACCTGACTTGAAGCTTATAGTGATGTCATGGATTTTGCTTAAAAAACCCCTGAGTTCAGTTTGAGATTATGGTGTTTTAGCTAATACTGAACAAAATGTTCCAACAAAAAACTGCACAGACACACACTTTACACACTGCACTAAAAATGTCAGTGGAGTGAGCAAGAGAGACTACGTCTGTGTGTGTGTG
>NW_007605431.1:0-267 GCF_000523025.1 Cynoglossus semilaevis | reverse complement strand
AAGTACAACGTTGTCAGGTGTGGTTCTCGTGTGGCAGTTCGATGACAATAGTGGTTGCTGAATAACGTATTTTTCGGCACCAACACATACACACACACAAAAAAATATATAGTATATAAGGATTCCTGTGATATAAAATAAAATGTTACCTTTGAGACAGACAATACAGTAGCGGCTAATGGTGGCCTGTGCGAAGGAGGAGGAGCTAGGAAGGGAGGGAGGGATTAAATAGATTGAAAAGATTGCAATAACAACACCACACACAAC
>NW_007605430.1:0-267 GCF_000523025.1 Cynoglossus semilaevis | reverse complement strand
GTTACAGTGGAATCAGTTTTTTATCCTGTTCCTGTCTGAAATAAATAATGAAAGGGGAAATAAAATCCTTTCAGATATCCGACGCATCATATCCTGTTTATGAGAAGCTGACGAGGCTAAAGAAAAATTGCTTGGATGTCAAAATAAAAATCATATGCGTAAACCAAAGCTGTGAGTGACGTCTGATAAATACAGTTATTCTAATTATCATCTCTAAAATAACAAATCAGTCTCCAGACTCAACTAGATGTGAGAGACACATCAGTG
>NW_007605429.1:0-267 GCF_000523025.1 Cynoglossus semilaevis | reverse complement strand
AGGGCCTTGAAAGTCTTGAGAGTCTTATCTATGACCCATCTGTCTTGACATGCACACTCCTTTGGTTAGTGACCCCAGAGGGGGAGAAAGGAGGAGGGGTAGTAACTCAGTATGCAGGGCTGAGGGCCTGTGTCTGTGCACTCTGGCCTTCAAACCAGCCTAACCAGCCCTGTGTCTCAACACCCCCAGGAAAAACTCCCGTGACTTACTGCTCACTGCTTCGAACATGTGATAGAATGAACTGCACCGGACAAAAAAAAAAAAAAA
>NW_007605428.1:0-267 GCF_000523025.1 Cynoglossus semilaevis | reverse complement strand
ATGATGATAGTCCATGACTGTTGCTCTTACTCTTTTTGGTGAATCATAGTTTGTTTTCCTTTCTGTCCTTTTTCACACTGACGTATTTACGGGATGAGGGACGATACTTCATTCCAAAAACTTGATACTCTGTGATGGCTTTTCATCAACGCCATCTGCCCCGGCGTCTGCCCGTGCGTGAGTGTCGTTGACTCTGAAGACGGACTGTTACTGTGAGATCTGTTATGAACAGAACCTTTAAAAACACCTGTGGGCGGAACACGCTGA
>NW_007605427.1:0-267 GCF_000523025.1 Cynoglossus semilaevis | reverse complement strand
TCCACTCATGCATGTGGTCATGGATAAGGCTTGCTAGATTAGTGCTTTCTTTGACCATCCTATTAAATAAAAAAAAATCGCCAACATAACTGTACACCTGCTATAAGGTCTTGTTGTCCCCAACTCCAAAACTGATTTGTTAAAGAAACAATCCCAATCCAGGCTCCGATCTCCTGCACTACTGATTCCAAAGGCCTCAACACAGATTTATTTTACCCTAGCATTACTGTCTATAATTTCCAGCAGGATATCAAGCAAAGAAACAAT
>NW_007605426.1:0-267 GCF_000523025.1 Cynoglossus semilaevis | reverse complement strand
CCCTTTCTTTCAGCTCTCTTCATGCTGGATAACCGTATGGAGGTGTACCTGTGGCAGGGCTGGCAGCCTGAAGACGAGCAGCGCACCGGCTCTGCAAAGATGCGCTGGGACACGGAGAGGAAGTGTGCCATGGAGACGGTGCTGCAGTACTGCAAAGGTCAGAGGTCACAGACAGGGATTATGGCTTAAAGATGATCCAGCGGACGTGTTTAGACGTCACAGAATTATTGTGTATAAGTGAAAAAAAAATCTAATAGACTGTAGATT
>NW_007605425.1:0-267 GCF_000523025.1 Cynoglossus semilaevis | reverse complement strand
ATATATATACACATTTTCTATAGGTCAAACTGGGCTGCACAATCTAAAAGAAAGTCTACTTTTACCATTAACTAATTTTTCATATTGTAATATTACACTAAAATAGTCCTTAAAATTTAGAAACATTTCTTAAACTTTTACCATAATACTGAGAACCATGTAAACATTTTTAATAAAACACAGCTTTTCATGATCCTTTTTTACTTATAAGTAGAATTTATGCAAAAAAAAAAAATCTTTCAGTGTGACCCTAGCAAAGAAATCCAG
>NW_007605424.1:0-267 GCF_000523025.1 Cynoglossus semilaevis | reverse complement strand
ATATATGTAAATATATATGTATATATGACCAGGTGATGTTTGTCTTTCTGTTCCACTGATATCATTTTTGATTTTGCTCGTTACTAATCGGAAAGTTAGAAGAAAAAATCCATTAGGTTTGTAGGTTTTTCCCTCGTACGTTTCCTTGCGTACGATGTGTTTACGTTGGCCGTTCCTCTAAGAAACCTGTTTGAGCTGCAGCTCTGTTTTTCATGAGTAACTGAGTGAAACTGAGAGCAGCTTTGAACAATCATTAAACAGTTGGTG
>NW_007605423.1:0-267 GCF_000523025.1 Cynoglossus semilaevis | reverse complement strand
CCCCTCCATTACTGCAACATTAAAGATGTAGGAAAAGGCTCACTGTTGTGCATCTATAAAAAGAATATATATGTATTACGCAGTGAGTAGGAATGTTACAGTTTGAATCAGGTTTCTATTCACAATTAATTGTAGCACATAATACTTTAGAGCAGAGGGTCCCAAAGTGAGGGGTGCACGCCACTTAGTGCCAATGCAGGGGGGGCATGGGTCAAATAAATAAATGAATGAATGAAATGGAACACAGCATATTGTCCAATGCTGTAA
>NW_007605422.1:0-267 GCF_000523025.1 Cynoglossus semilaevis | reverse complement strand
AACATTGAGCAGCGTTTTCGCCTGACAGTCTGACTTGTTGCTAAGAAAGCTTAGCGCATGCTAAAAGAGCTACTTGTTTTTAAATACAGGTTTATAAAGTCACAATGTTAAAAAGAATGTTTGAAGAACAACTAAAAATGGTCAGGGTTAAGTGAAAGTGAACGGCTAATTCCGAGGCTAACAAGATGCTAATTTGTACACCAGTGGTTCCTGCTTCTATAGCTGGGGCTATTGGAGGTGGCAGCTACTATGGTCAGAAACATTTAG
>NW_007605421.1:0-268 GCF_000523025.1 Cynoglossus semilaevis | reverse complement strand
AAAGCCCCTTCACTTTACGACCTCCACTTAATGCCTCAGAATAAGTTGAGCCCAGATCTTTGGACCAGGCCTCTGTACTTTTACAGAGTGACTCAAACATTCCCACTTTCTCCAAAGGACCCTCAGTTCTGCGGTCGGACAGAAAGACAGCGATCCATGGAGTCATTTTTCCATTTATGGTCTAAAAATGCAACTCAATTTGTCATAAAAGAGCTTTTGTTCCCTGCACTGGGAATAAAAATGTCACCGTTCAGCCTGAGGTTCAAGT
>NW_007605420.1:0-268 GCF_000523025.1 Cynoglossus semilaevis | reverse complement strand
TATTTATTGTTATATGTGTTACTTATTAGATAGTAATCATGAGAATTTAAATTGTCTGCAAAAACATTGTAAACTACAACGCTACTATGACTCACATTCTCACTGTGACTCATATGATCCATCCAAGTGAAACTGGGTCAAGGGCTGTGATGAAACCCTGCTCTGTGGAAGGTAGCAGAAGCATCATTTAGAACTCTTTTCTAATGGTGACCAACTGTATTTCAACCTTCTATTTCTGTCAACGTGATCATTTTCTATGGACGAATCC
>NW_007605419.1:0-268 GCF_000523025.1 Cynoglossus semilaevis | reverse complement strand
TGGACAATATCTGCAAAAAGTTAATAACAGACATCCCTACTCCCAGGACTGTTGTCATTTCTGCCTTACAGACCTGTAGCTTTGGGATTTACTTTAAATGTACAAAATGTCCGAGTGATGAGACAAAACCAACACTTACAGACCCCAGCCCCCATCAGGCAGCTGCACAGATCGCAGATACCGAACCATCTCCTTCTTCCAGGCCTCAGGGAGACAGGTTTTAGTCACATGACACGTGATCAGCAGACCTGGGGGGAAGGAGAGAGAG
>NW_007605418.1:0-268 GCF_000523025.1 Cynoglossus semilaevis | reverse complement strand
GACTTCAAAATGAGTTTTAAAAACCTACATTTTTGCAGACTTTCCCGTCCCCCATAGGACACTGATTCCTTTCTGCGCTTGCGGTCGCAAAACGCAGGAGCCCATGACTCTGTCAGTGATATATATTTTAATGAAAACATACAGTCACAGCACTTCTGCGTGGAAAGAATGTAAATTTCCCTATTTTTCAGAAGTAAAGAGTGAGGGCTGATAAATTGGAAATTTGGACTCTTTCCATACCCGGTTCATATCCTCATCTCCCCTCCCC
>NW_007605417.1:0-268 GCF_000523025.1 Cynoglossus semilaevis | reverse complement strand
CCAGATTAATTCGTCTTTCAGAAACCGATACTTGAGCTTAATGACCTTAATGTTCCTCTAACAGTCCTTCAGCTGTCAGCTACGGCCGAGACCGGTTTTATTGGAATATTTTTACTTGGTACCAAAACTTGACATCAAATACAGAAATGTACAAAAATGTTTAAAAGAAATTACTGACGTGCCTTTATTTTTATGCTATTTTCTGTTGTGGCTCTCATCCACCTGTGACCTCTGACTGAGAGGATGGTGGAGGTCACGCTCCATCTCT
>NW_007605416.1:0-268 GCF_000523025.1 Cynoglossus semilaevis | reverse complement strand
TGTATGTGGACGATGCTGCTATTTATGCTTGAGGTAACGGGCAGATTCACACCAACTGCCCCCTGGTGTTTCCTCTGTCATCACACCTGCTACGCCCAGATACACCTCACGATGTTCAAATGCGATCTGTACTGGCGGTTCGTACCACCGCAGCCTGGACTCATATTTTTAGCGGCCATTGTTTTTGCTTCAAAATACGTTGGGGTCCCACCTGGTACCGGCCTGGTGTTACGTCACATTCCCAAAAACTAGGGATGTCCGATATTAA
>NW_007605415.1:0-268 GCF_000523025.1 Cynoglossus semilaevis | reverse complement strand
GAAGAAGAAGAAAAACTGGTCTTGTCAGTTTTTCTGGTCACTGTCACATAGACGGACATTACTGTCCATGTGATAATGTGGGTCCTTACTGTTAACTGTGTAATTACTCTGGGGGATTTTTGATACTTCCTCTGAACACCACAGCAGCCAGGATTCTGCTGGTCGGTAACGACGACGACCCTTTTTCCACCGCACCAACCGCTTCCCTGACTTGGCCCTTTTAAATATCCCAGATGTGAAATCGAAGACCGAACCACTTTGAATTCCT
>NW_007605414.1:0-268 GCF_000523025.1 Cynoglossus semilaevis | reverse complement strand
ATTTCTAAACAAAGCAAAGAAACTAAAATAGTGTCATTGTGCTTAAATACATGTTTTCTCCACAAAGGACTTTGCGGGGAGACTGTGATTGTGATTTCATATTGATATGAATTATACAGTATTTCTTTTTTTAGTACAGTAAAACTGTCCTAATAAATCTGTGGAATCATTTTGCCGAGATGTCGGAACTCTCCAGCATATTGACCGTGACCACGTATTGTCCATGAAAGCACGTACAAACCAAAGTTAGCGTTCTGCTGACAAGCGT
>NW_007605413.1:0-268 GCF_000523025.1 Cynoglossus semilaevis | reverse complement strand
TTTTTTTTTAGACATCTGTACGCCTGTGTACCATCTTTGTATTGCAATAAATCCTTGACTTGAAAATGAAAGCATCATTTTTAGCCCACTAACCTGACTTGAGGCAGCATGAGATAGTGAATGCTGCTCGTGTCCTTCTCATCGAACGATACTGGGTCGATGAGGTGACGCAGGTTTTGGTACATCATCTCAGTTACGAAGGGTGTGAAGGGAGCCTGGAAAGAGAGGAGAGCAGAAAAGAGAGTCAATTGACACAAATATTTGAAGC
>NW_007605412.1:0-268 GCF_000523025.1 Cynoglossus semilaevis | reverse complement strand
TATATATATATATACTGACAAAATATAAACAAATATAACTTTAATCTTGGTTCAACGTCTTCAACTCAACAATACATCTGTAGATTCTTCAGTTTCTTCTGATGCTCAAAAGATGTTCAAACCATGGACCCGAGGACTATTCTAGGACAGGGTCAGAGGTCAGGGACCCACCCGTCACCTTTGATGAAACATATTTTCCCTGAAGTTATCCAGACTTCCAGATATTGTTCCGTTCACTATTTTGACAACAAATCTGGCAACAAATTCA
>NW_007605411.1:0-268 GCF_000523025.1 Cynoglossus semilaevis | reverse complement strand
TCTTAATCTTGGCCCCGTGTCTGACTGAGTTTGACACCACTGCCACAGAAGACTGTGCATGTAGGCAAAAACAATAAACACAATCGTCCGCAAATGTTTGGTCACTCCGCTTTGAATGCTCTAGGCCCTCATGTAGCTTCACTGGTTGAGTTAGCACATGTTGTAATTCAATAAAGGCGGGTGGGGTCATGAGAAAGGTTCTGTCTATGGACCTGTCACTCTGATGACCCTCAACAGGGAGGGGAGGTGCAATGTTTTGTTTTTTTTT
>NW_007605410.1:0-268 GCF_000523025.1 Cynoglossus semilaevis | reverse complement strand
TGTGTTTGTGTTTGTCCTTTGCGCTCGTGTTTGTATCTCCTTCGACCTGACAGTTTGTGTCTATTCAGCGTAGGTCAAAGCTTTGTTCAAGGTGACTTAGTGAATCAAAACAAGCTAATTAGCTGCTAAACTAATTAGCCTGTCCAACAATACAGGTACAGGAGAGAAAAAAGGAAAAGATGAGGGAGAAAAAAACCCCAACATTCCCCCTTGCCTCCTTCCCCCTGATGCTGTAATGAAATATGTGACTCCTCGCCGTCTCTCTCTC
>NW_007605409.1:0-268 GCF_000523025.1 Cynoglossus semilaevis | reverse complement strand
GGGGTTAACCACTGGCTCTCTAACCGATCCTGCACTTCCTGCGTAGAATCGTCATGCACTGTCGTCTGATTCCACATCTGGCTTCCAAATTCTGACATGTAAACTTTCTTCCACAAAACCCTGCAGTGAAATGTCACAGGTCACTGCGGGAAAATCCCTTAGGAAAATCAATGAGAAAATTACATTAAAGGGAGAAACAATTTGACTACTTTAGATGGTAATGTTGTTCGGATGTGTTAAAACATTGAGAACTGAAGAAGCCTCTTGG
>NW_007605408.1:0-268 GCF_000523025.1 Cynoglossus semilaevis | reverse complement strand
AATGGTTTACACTGAACCAGAGAATGGTGTTAATTCACATATTTTAATGTAACTTTGTCACTGTTCCTAGTCACAGTGATGCAATTTAACCTGTTCGTTTGGAACAAGAAGGTTTATGGTGGCCCTAAATGTTTTTCGACACCCTTGCTCTCTAATTGTCTTTGAACGCCACTGTTGCTTGATGGCGGACGAGCAGAGTCGAGGGAGAGAGACCAAGGGAAACAGCGAGGAAGTAGCTCGACACACACCCCTTTTATCTCTCTCTCTC
>NW_007605407.1:0-268 GCF_000523025.1 Cynoglossus semilaevis | reverse complement strand
TGTGTGTGTGTTTTAGTCCATACTTTGTATGGACCTCCTGATTATTATCAACAGAAAATCTTTGGCCAAGCCAAATTTCTCATTTTAAAAATATGACCCCAATGGAATTTACAGTGGAATAGCCCTGGTCTAGACGCTGACTCTGCACCTTATCTACTCCAGCATTGAATCACAAAAGGGCAGTTAGTGTCAGGGTTAGAAAGAGGAACTGAAGATAAAGATACAAAAAGTTGAATTACTCTAAATATGTCACTTGTTTTGTTGTGTT
>NW_007605406.1:0-268 GCF_000523025.1 Cynoglossus semilaevis | reverse complement strand
TATTTGACTGTAATGATTTTCAAGGAAAGCCACACACTGAAAGACACCATACTGGCAGGATTAGCTTGTTAGCACGTACCGCTGTCGAGCTGATTTTCCTTCCAGTGTAGAACAGCTTGTCATTAAAGCAGCAGGTTTTCAAGTCTTGGGTACAAATCTGCAACTCTTCTGTGAGGAAAAGCAAAGCAAACAAATATTATAAAAGCTTTGCATGTCGTCTTTGGTCCTGGTTCATTAAATTTGGGGACTGAAACACTCGTCACTACCC
>NW_007605405.1:0-268 GCF_000523025.1 Cynoglossus semilaevis | reverse complement strand
TACATCCACTCCAAGAACTTCATCCACAGGGACGTAAAGCCTGACAACTTCCTGATGGGTCTGGGTAAGAAGGGAAACCTGGTCTACATCATTGACTTTGGTCTGGCCAAGAAATACCGCGACGCCCGCACGCACCAGCACATCCCCTACCGCGAGAACAAGAACCTGACCGGCACCGCCCGCTACGCATCCATCAACACACACCTGGGCATCGGTGAGCTGCTGTCCACCAACCAGTATGAAGGATGGACCATCTGGAATACAGGGA
>NW_007605404.1:0-268 GCF_000523025.1 Cynoglossus semilaevis | reverse complement strand
ACACATGATTGGTTACCCTGCACATCAAGCGAGCAACTAGACTCCAGATAATGGACAGATCCAGAGCTAGTGGACACATTCCTATATGCTGGGTGGTGCCATTTACCTCTAAGTTGGTTTAGTATCTAAACTTTTGATACTCTAGCCCTGGGGTCGGCAACCTTGAATACTCAAAGAGCCATTTGGACCGTGTCCCACAGAAAAGAAAACACCCCGAGCCACAAAACTCTTGCATTCTGAGAGACGCTGCGATACATGAGCCAATCAG
>NW_007605403.1:0-268 GCF_000523025.1 Cynoglossus semilaevis | reverse complement strand
TTCCTGAAGCTGTGGTTAAAGTTCAGATTGCAGTTTGGCTGTAGTTTGGGTTAAGTCTTAACTAGTTATTTTGGTTTAGATCATTGATAAGGTTTGGTTTAGGAACAGCTGCACAAATGAGTGGAATTCTTCAAAGAAGCTGTTGCCGCTGTGTTAATCGATGAATAATTTTGTTTGCTGTCATGCTAGGTTAGCATTAGCATTAGAGACGATGTCCTTCACAAATCACATTTGTTTCATTGGACTATTTTAAATAACGATTGAAATT
>NW_007605402.1:0-268 GCF_000523025.1 Cynoglossus semilaevis | reverse complement strand
CCTCGGTCAGAAATCTGTAGCCAATGCATAAAAATGTTACAATACTACCTTGTGATATTTTTGTTTTTTCTATTCACTTTTTGTGCTAACCCAATTTCGTTGTACTCATCGACCATTACAAATTAAGAAATATGAATATGAATCCAAATCTTATTTCATGTGCCTATGGCCTACATTTCTTATAGGTCAGGTAGTACCAACTGCATATACAAAAGATTCTCAAAATGGGGGGCGCGCTTGTGTATGTCCTGTTTTTTTTTTTTTTTTT
>NW_007605401.1:0-268 GCF_000523025.1 Cynoglossus semilaevis | reverse complement strand
TGACATTAGTCTGTCTGTCTGGGGACGCCTCAGTGATTGTCTGTCCCCTGGATTCAGAGCTGCTGATGTCACTGCAGCATCAGACTTTACCTGAACAACAGCTGCTACTGAGAGCAGAGCCAGACTCCGTAGTCGAACACAGAGTCTTTGAAGTATTTTAGACAGATACAGAGCCAGCAGCAATTAGGATCCTCCATTTTTTAGGGATCTCAAACACTAGGCTGGTGAACAAATTGGTCATTATTTCAGCAGCTTGTAACTAAAAAAA
>NW_007605400.1:0-268 GCF_000523025.1 Cynoglossus semilaevis | reverse complement strand
TTTTTTTTTGTTTAACTTGCAGAGGCAGAACAGAGAGAGACGTTATTCATCTGGGCTTGAGTGATTTCATTACCAGCAGAGTCGTAAAAACTCAGACAGACAAAAACGTCTGGGTCGGGTGTCAGAGAAACACCGAGGACAATAACCTGACACTTTGTTTACTTTTATTATTTTAAATTTTAACATTTTCTGTCTTTTGCTCCTCGTCTCACAGTTGATCCATGTTGTTGGAGATGATTCTGGCGTCATGTACATCTCAACGCAACTT
>NW_007605399.1:0-268 GCF_000523025.1 Cynoglossus semilaevis | reverse complement strand
AAAAACCAATTTCTTGGCGAAGGGGAAAGGTTTTGGCCTGAAGGACTTTTTCTGTCACTTTTATTGCAACAAACCCTTACAAACCTTTGATATCAGTCGTTATTTTTTACTTAATCTTCGTTATCTTTTACGTTTGTCTTTTTTTATATATATATCTTACTTAGCAGTTTAGTAATGTAAGTCTAAGATGAAAAATAGAAGAAAAGTGATTTGTTTGACCTCACGTTGACCCGTTGATTAGGATCGATTATGTTTGTGGTGTACTTAA
>NW_007605398.1:0-268 GCF_000523025.1 Cynoglossus semilaevis | reverse complement strand
GTGGTAAAACCTTACCACAACATGACCCAAACATATTAAAAATAAAAAGCCTGACTATTATCGATTTTCCATGTTTTCACACTTGACCCTGTGAGATTTCATGTTTCAATAAGCAGTTAATTTAAACAAAGTTGAATTATGTCTCTATAAAAAGATAACCTTAAGAAAAATTGAATCTAGAGAAAAATAAAGAGATCTCGTGTCTCAGGGTACATTTGACATTGTCATGGATCCTCTTGAGTGCCAATGTCTGTCTGTCTGTCCGTCC
>NW_007605397.1:0-268 GCF_000523025.1 Cynoglossus semilaevis | reverse complement strand
TATTTTATTTTCTCTTTGCAACAAAAGGGTGAAGAGACAAACAGGATCATCCAACAAGAAGGAATTATTGTTGTATGCTAAGAATATTTAGCAAATATAACTGTTGACAGCATTTAAACAATGTTTTAGCACCTCCTGCTAGTTTGAAAGTACTGTAGTAGAAACTTCTAGTGTTAGCAATTAAAGCAATAATGGCAAAAATTTGCTCTTGATCATAGAGGGTTTCTAAATTGATAGATTTACAGAATGTTTTGCAATTAAACGAGCC
>NW_007605396.1:0-268 GCF_000523025.1 Cynoglossus semilaevis | reverse complement strand
GACACACTCTCTCCTGGTCTGTAGTTTTATCATTCGGTTTATCGGTAGAAGAGCTGAGCTGTGGTAGAAAACCAACCAGAAACAGCTGTTCTTGGACTAACAGTGTCGTGGGAATGGTTTAATATTTTTTTGTTCATGTCCAAAGAAAGTAGCATGAAGACCACACTGGGTTAATGTAGACCATTTTCCACGAATCAAAGCAGGAGACTCATTTAAAAAAAGCTTTTCTTCAGGACACGGCGCTCCGACATCTACATTAAAAAAAAAA
>NW_007605395.1:0-268 GCF_000523025.1 Cynoglossus semilaevis | reverse complement strand
ACCGGGACCAGGACCAGGACCATGGTCTGGTTCTGAGCTCGTTACCTGTATCTGGGCCGGGTTCCACAGGTAGGGCTGCTGTCTGTAGTATTCTGCTAAAGCTGCAGTGTAGTCTGGCACTGAACTCTGCTGGGACGACTGACCTACAAACACCACAGACACACAGATGAGCGCAGGTCAACGTGATCAAAGACGCGGCTCGAGGCCACCAAGTGGTACGGAACTAACAAAACAAAATTCCAATCACAACTTGAGCTCAACTTTCTCT
>NW_007605394.1:0-268 GCF_000523025.1 Cynoglossus semilaevis | reverse complement strand
CTAGCTGCCCATTGGTGGTGATATGGTGTTGAACTAGCCAAACATGAACCTCTTTTTTTTTTAATTTTGTGACTTCTGTTGCATGGACCTATGTTTTTTAAATATATAAATATATGAATGTAAATAGAAAAAAAAACAACAACTTGTGTATCTGACATAAGTATCTCATTTCCCTTTGTACAGATGCCATGGCTAATCCTTCTCCAGCAAAGAGTATCGGTGACCCTGGGATCACTCCACTTTCTCCTTCACATATTCAGGTAAATCA
>NW_007605393.1:0-268 GCF_000523025.1 Cynoglossus semilaevis | reverse complement strand
AAACACGTCCACTTCCTACCATCAAAGGCCTGACCTGTTTCCATCAGGGCTTTGATTTCATCCACTGACCATGTGGGTCATCTGCACGGTACCCACCAATCAGCTAGGCCCTGCTCAGGTTGTCATGGTAGCAGGGTTAGACCAGTAGGGGGAGCGGTACTGACGAATCACAGACATCAACGACAGATCAGTCAACAACATGTATAAAAGAATTTGCAGCAATAAAAACTGTCTTTTGTCGTCACTGACTGTTTAACTGTTTACTCCA
>NW_007605392.1:0-268 GCF_000523025.1 Cynoglossus semilaevis | reverse complement strand
TATTGAAAAGTATCCACTCTTAAATGTGATTGTACTGACCGAACGGTACACTGAAGGTGTCTGACTCTAACGAGCAGCACCAGGATGTCAGACGACGGCCCGCGGGGCCACATGTGGAGCGGCCAAGTCTGAGGTCATCTGAGCGGAGCGCAGTGAAACTGAGCCAATCAACTGATGAGTAATCAAATTCCTACAGATGGCAGACGGTGAACGCAACACTGGCTGTAGCCTAGCAACACACAAACCCCCAAAACAAATCCCTTGCGCG
>NW_007605391.1:0-268 GCF_000523025.1 Cynoglossus semilaevis | reverse complement strand
TATGTTCAGGTTTACAAAAAACAATTATCACCCTCACAATTTTATAATATCTATGGTAAAAAAGCGGTGATGTGAAACTATGACGTCCCTGTGACTAAGTCCAGTTTAATGTTAGCTTTTATATCACCTAAGGACTGCACATTCAGCAGTGGTTTCCATCCTGAGTCAGAACACATTGATTTCCTCAGACTCCCTAAATGTTAGCAACTGCAGATTGTTTTTCTTTTACTTCATGCCCAATCTTTTTTATCAGGTCTGTTTCCAGTTC
>NW_007605390.1:0-268 GCF_000523025.1 Cynoglossus semilaevis | reverse complement strand
TACTGTACGGGTTAAAACGCCTTGAAACATTTGAATTTGAGTTCCATTCTGTATCATTAAACACAGTGAACATGTGGATATTTACTGCCTCAACAAATATATTCCACTTTGTTATATTCCAATTTTCTAATCTTGACTAAAAGAGTTTTGATATTTTGTCGCCTAGAACTAAAGTGTCAGGTGTAAAACAGACAGAAATTGAACTCTAAATGTCCAAAAACATGATTTACTTTTCTAACCGCTGTGTCCGTCCATGCTGCCTTGTCCA
>NW_007605389.1:0-268 GCF_000523025.1 Cynoglossus semilaevis | reverse complement strand
TTGTTTTCATGCTAATAAGTACAAGTAAATTTGATATTTATATTATTAGTATTATTATTATTAGTAGTAGTAGTAGTACTAGTAGTAGTATTCGGAAGTTTGTTTATTTTTTTTATTTTCAAAATTCTTAAAGCGGGCCGGATTGAACACCCTAGTGGCCAGTTTTGGCCCGCGGACCAAATGTTTGACATCTCTGGTTTAGAGTGTTTGCAAACAATGTAGCATTACTTATATGTTATATGTTATATGTTTTATATATATATATATA
>NW_007605388.1:0-268 GCF_000523025.1 Cynoglossus semilaevis | reverse complement strand
AAAAAAAAATAGAAAAAACAATCATAACAGGTGACAGAGGAACATCATGGAGTCAAGGACGGTTGGCCAGCCTGCCCATTATTTTCTGAAGCTTTGCTCAAAAAAGTTGATATTCGTAGCCTATAGCTCCTGTTTGTTATGACTTTAATCAAAAGAATGTCTAGTTTATCCGAATACAGCATTTACTGCCAACAAATTCCTCCACTTGAAGTTTTTAATAGGAAAGGGTTGATCCAATACTTGTTTCGATATCTGTCCGATATCGATA
>NW_007605387.1:0-268 GCF_000523025.1 Cynoglossus semilaevis | reverse complement strand
GTGTGTGTGTGTGTGTGTTTGGAATGTCTTCGGTGGATCAGTCAGACATCAAACGCTTCGTCTCATAGCCCACATAGATCTCTTTCTCGCTAACACTTGATAATGTTACTATTTATATGCTTAGTGTGATTAATATAGTTTTTATTGATATAGTTGAGCTAGCTCTGTGGAGGTGACAGCTATCAGAATGTTATGACAATGCTTCAAATGTCGGTTCGCTTTCCCACGTTTGTCACACTGCTACTGGACATGCTTTTATGTTGGAAGT
>NW_007605386.1:0-268 GCF_000523025.1 Cynoglossus semilaevis | reverse complement strand
AAATGTAATGACCCTTCAACAATGGTGAGGTATTAATCGTCAGTCCAGTGATGATGGAGTGATGGAGTGTATTAAATTCACTTATGTAACTGACATGACCAGTGGGGCACAACAGACAAGATTCAACTGATGATGTCACAACTGCACTTTTATTTTTTTATTTTTGAACTTTGTGTAATATAATAATGTATTAAGGTATTTTGATTATTATAAAACGTGATGTCACTTGGTGTTAGTACCCATTTGAATGAGTGTGGAATGAGAAAAA
>NW_007605385.1:0-268 GCF_000523025.1 Cynoglossus semilaevis | reverse complement strand
GATGAGAGCGGAAGAAGGTCATGCATTTTTAGGGAGACATTTGCAGGTGTTTAGGAGTTTTTGTGACAGCTTCATTATCTCACCCTTTGACAAAACTGTCAGAGATGTCTCCCGTCTTCATTGGTGTCAAACTTTTTGCCTCTTTAATTAAAACATGGAGTTCTCCTGTCTCAATTTCCGGCTTTTTACCTGACACGGAAACACAAATGGTCAGAAATGTGCGTGAAAGACAATCAAACATATTTATTGCTTTCTCCTGCTTTTTTTT
>NW_007605384.1:0-268 GCF_000523025.1 Cynoglossus semilaevis | reverse complement strand
ATTCCCTGCATTTCCAGCTGTAATGGTACACGTCCTGTTTAGAAGTCAACTTGGTGACAAATGGCACTGCTAACACATTAATGGAGGTCAAGTGTGGAGTAATCGGCTGACATTTAACGCCACTGTCAACACAACGCTATCAAAAGGTTGACAATTAAATTGATCTAAAGTTACTGCAGGTCTCGGCCATGTAATTGGAATATTGTCCAGTGCAGTATAAAAAGTGAAGAATGTTTTATTAGCAGATGTTTATTTTTATTTTCATCAA
>NW_007605383.1:0-268 GCF_000523025.1 Cynoglossus semilaevis | reverse complement strand
TTTTTTTTTTTGTTTTACTTTTTTTTTACCCTACAGTAGGGGTCACTATAGCACTGAAATGAAATGATTTTTTCACTGGACAGTGGAGACAGACATTTTGACCAAATCCCTAAAACTGTTCACGGTGGTTCAAGTCCCTGATGTTTAAGAAAAAGGTCAAAAGGTCAAAGCCCTGGACATGTGGTACACTGATGGTCAGAGTGCTAATGAATCCTAACTGTTGGGTCTGGACTGTCTGTTTGCTGACTCACCACTTTATACATCAGAC
>NW_007605382.1:0-268 GCF_000523025.1 Cynoglossus semilaevis | reverse complement strand
TACTTCTGCCTTTTCCTGCAATGCCCAATGACTTTTACATGTCTTTTATCTCAGTTCCCCCTTGTCAAATTTTAGCACCAATTGTCGCGCGCGCGGGTCAAAAAGTTTGTCACGTCTTCCCTTAGACTACGTCCTGAAATATGCTGCCTTCACTTGAAACTGGAATTTCCACATCGCTTTATCAGTAATGACATTAGATCCCGTCAACTTTTTTTTTTTTTCAATCTTAGAGGAGATTATTAAAGAACAAGGTTACCATTACCATTAA
>NW_007605381.1:0-268 GCF_000523025.1 Cynoglossus semilaevis | reverse complement strand
ATTACCGTTTTACCTTGAACCAAACATCCACTGCTACTTTGCTCTGTAAATACCGTACCCCCGCACATCCTCTTAAATTTAAAAGGAGATTATTCTCCACCTCAGGGGATAAGGTGACCTAGAGCTGTCTTCTTGGCTCCCTCGCTGAAGCCCATGACTCTAATTAAAGTCTTACGATTGCGCTTAAGCAACAGAGCCAGCGAAAAAGGTCTCTCACACTTGTACCGGCTGATTAATGTACTGTAAACATTTAATTTGTTGCAGAAAT
>NW_007605380.1:0-268 GCF_000523025.1 Cynoglossus semilaevis | reverse complement strand
GAAAGTCTACTCTCATTTTGTGAACTACGTCGGGCCGATTTTGACGTCTTTCACGCTTGCTTTTATGGGGGAAAAAAAGCATTGTCTCAAATGCTAAGGCCGTAAAGAATTGTCCGTCAGTGAATCTACTCATAAGGTACAATTAAATTACAAATAATGTCGTCAAAGCTTAAGTCCTTCAAGGGTTGATCGAACGTTATTTGCAATTGTCGCTCAACGATCACTTCTCGAGGTTAGCCTAGGTGATGTTCAAAGGAACGTCACTCTT
>NW_007605379.1:0-268 GCF_000523025.1 Cynoglossus semilaevis | reverse complement strand
AACATTGTCAAAGTCTTGGTGTGTTTGATTTTTTTCGCCTTTTTACACTGAACACCAGATAACTAAGGAAATAGAAAGAGAACGTAAGGTTAGACCAGAAGTTGCTTAAAGGTATATGGGTATCACAAAAAAGGCAAGCAAACGTCAATGGAAAAAAAAACCATAGAGAACGACAAAAGAAATATGGCCAAGAGCTACAAATGAAAGGTGCTTAAAGGTTGCCAGAAGAAGAATCTCTTACCTCTCGTCCCTTTTATCAGGGGTCACC
>NW_007605378.1:0-268 GCF_000523025.1 Cynoglossus semilaevis | reverse complement strand
TACCCCTCCACTGTGACCTGGGGTTACACATGAATATTAAAAAGAATTGACATACCTGCATCTGTCTTTAACATTCACAGTCTTCTAAGATTTTAATGAGTCACAAGTCCTTGAAAGAAGGGATTTTGCAAACTCTAGAAAGGTGTAAGGTTTTATGTGCTGTGAAAATTCAAATGAGGTTTCTGAAAGGCACAGAAAATATTAATTCAGATTTAAAGCATTTACTTAAAAATAAAAGCCCTGAGTATCGTGTCCTGAGGGTTGTCTT
>NW_007605377.1:0-268 GCF_000523025.1 Cynoglossus semilaevis | reverse complement strand
CGGACGTTTTGCACAATAACGCTCTTGTCTTAGCTAACATCGAGAACCCTCCACCCAACAAAACAAACAATGCACTCCCATCATCCTTCACTCTTCTGGGTTATTGTTAGAGGTTCGAGAACTGAGACGGGTTTGAATAAATGTATTCACATTCATCAGAACTTAGGGCCGTATTTGAAAAGTAATTATGATTTAAATATCATTTCACATGAAGCCAGTGGAACAGGTCTAAAGAAACTCATGTGAGGTCAGAGGTCAGAGGTCAGAG
>NW_007605376.1:0-268 GCF_000523025.1 Cynoglossus semilaevis | reverse complement strand
CCAGCATTTGAACCACCATCCAGGTGAATCAGAACTGGTTTTTTGTCATATTTGACACTGATTTCTGACCAATCGTTGGCAGAGATGTTGGAGCGCTCACACACAGCAGAATTATTCCGAACAGCCGACGACACGTCCAGTTTTCACACCTTCGCTTTTCCAAACATTTACCGAAACTTTCCAACCCAGTGTTTGCCCTCAGGTTAGGACGGAGCCGCAGCACTCGGCCAAAATATCAATCATCCAAACCTCAGTGGATCAGTGTGTG
>NW_007605375.1:0-268 GCF_000523025.1 Cynoglossus semilaevis | reverse complement strand
AAGAGCACGAAAATAAAGTTACGTTGCGTTACTTTTAAGAATTAAACATCATTCCTAAAAGTAATTGTACTCATCTTATACTATCAATAAGTACTATCGTACTTATTGTATCTAAGTGATAAGTGCTACAATAAGTGGTCAAGTATTCTTTCGGACAAAGATTTCAAACTACTGGCCCGGGGACCACTTCTGGTCCACAAATCTCTAACATCTGGCCTGCGACTAAAAGTCAAATTTACTAATTTTGGTCTTAAGGAATGTTTGATTT
>NW_007605374.1:0-268 GCF_000523025.1 Cynoglossus semilaevis | reverse complement strand
GTGTGTGTGTGTGTGGCTCAGACATCATACTGTAGTTAGTCAATCACTGGCGCAGCTCCACCACTAGTGGCAGCAGAACACACACACACATGAACACGTCCAAGAAGAAAAATATTGTCCATCTCTCATCATGAGAAACAACAACTCTAAAGACAATCCAGACGTTTTTACAGTTTCTTACCTAGAAGTACTACAATCTCCAGAGTATATTATCTTGAAGTAACTGTTAAAATATTTGATTCTCTGGCGTATCTAAGAAACCTGGTGC
>NW_007605373.1:0-268 GCF_000523025.1 Cynoglossus semilaevis | reverse complement strand
CAGGTTCTGTGGTCCAGGTTCTGTGGTAAAGAGAAAGAAAGACATGTCTCAATTCAACTGTCCATCAGAAAAGTCTGGTCCACAACTGCTGTTCTAAATGTGGGCCACACGTTTGGTCAATATGTTGAACCCAATACACTGGTCTAATTCCAAATGTAGCCTAAAGACCAGACGTAGGCCACGACCTTTTTTTGGAATAAAATAATTTCAATCAGCTTCTTTTTAAACCTTAATTAAAAATTAATGATTGTGAGTCCTGGTACCGACT
>NW_007605372.1:0-268 GCF_000523025.1 Cynoglossus semilaevis | reverse complement strand
ATTTACTTGGTTCTGTTCGAAACCCACTTGTCTGTGCCACAAACCTCAGTTGTAATCCATAATACGTTTTATGGTTTGCTGTGTCACATTACAATTAAAAATACAGTACACACAATGAGGTAAAAACGTATTAAAATCTGATGGTTAGGTCAGATGTATAGTGTAACTATTTTTGGATAGATCTCGCAGACACTTATCATGGATCATTTATAATAATCTCCAAAGGGCTTGAGTTTCAGTCTCCTAGTATATGGTTCAAATGTTTTTT
>NW_007605371.1:0-268 GCF_000523025.1 Cynoglossus semilaevis | reverse complement strand
GCATTGCGTTGTCGGGTTTTCATTATCAGGGAAGAAACTTCTTACCGATATTACAAAATATGTTCAGCTGTTCATTTTACACCGCCTTTAGCCGAGCTGTTTTTCGCCTCTGTCTGGAGATAAGAGAGGGTCGCAAACATGAACCGTATGTTTTGCTTCTCTCTTACGAAATCCACCAAGGATTATAGACGGGTTTGGGGATATTTTCTCCATGCATATCTAGAGTGTCTGATTTGATGCTGTACATCTTTGTAATAAACTCCCTTAC
>NW_007605370.1:0-268 GCF_000523025.1 Cynoglossus semilaevis | reverse complement strand
ACACACACACACACGGACTCTTGCTACAGAGAAACAAAGCACAGGTTTCCCTCACTGCTGCATAAAGAAGAGTTCTCAGGACGAAGCGTCGGCCGTGGCTTCAACACGGCGTGTTTTTCAGTGTAAACATGTAAACGAGCTCCTTGTTGCAGTAAAATGAAAACGTTGCATCACGTCTTTAACAAACCAACAAAAATGGCCTTTAGCTAAATGTGTGCATAATTAAAATGTAGGATCAAACATGTAAACACAGATTCAGAGTCAGTTT
>NW_007605369.1:0-268 GCF_000523025.1 Cynoglossus semilaevis | reverse complement strand
TTTTTTTCATGTTTTCATTTGGCTTCATTTTAGGGAACCACCAATAATTAACAACCTTCTTTATTATTAATTTATCCTACTTCCTTGTCTGTGTCTCAGAGTGTCTGAATCACGAGGCCGTCCATGTTGTGTCCCAGTCCTGCTACAACAAACAGCGGTGTGCTGTTGCCGTTAGCAACCAGACCTTCAGAGACCCCTGCTTTCCAGGAACCAGGAAGTACCTCAGCGTGACCTATTCCTGTGGTAGGACTCCCTGTGCTGCAGGAAA
>NW_007605368.1:0-268 GCF_000523025.1 Cynoglossus semilaevis | reverse complement strand
GAAGAACGAAGAACGATTGTCACAGCGACTTCAGGAGACGAGCTACAGCTTTTTCTAGCAATTTTTTGTGATGATCACAAGCAGCCGGCTGAGTGAATTCGACTCACACCGGGGGCACAGTTCTACAGAACCATAGACAGATTTCATCGATTTTAAACCTAATAGAACATTGAATAAAAGACACATTCTTTAGCCTGCACCTAAATGTCAAGGTTCCATTTTGACAAACCAGGTAAAAATGTGTTTAGAATCTGCCTTTTTAAAGACT
>NW_007605367.1:0-268 GCF_000523025.1 Cynoglossus semilaevis | reverse complement strand
TTTTTTTTAATGAATGTCAATTAGTCTTTAGTCAAAGAAAGTCAGCCACTGGGTTGCACGTTCCATGTCCTCGGAGTGACGGTCTCATGCCCAGATAAATTGTTGAGGCTAATGTCATGAAGGGCATCTGATGTAAAACCTGCAGCCCTGGTTAACAAAGGCCATCTCTGATGCTGTTGACCAACAGCATGTCGGTGGAAATTGGACTTCTGTTGTTTGGAGAGCATCAAGGAAGAGAAGAGGGCCACGTGCTAGGAAGAAGAGAGAG
>NW_007605366.1:0-268 GCF_000523025.1 Cynoglossus semilaevis | reverse complement strand
TCGTATTAAAGACCCTCCTTGTGTCTTTTGTGCAGATTTCTCTGCAGGTTACAGACTTGTTGTAAATGCCAGTGTTCCTAAAGCTGTGCTCAGGCTGCCGTTTCCTCAGTCTGCCACCTGGTACCTCACCCTGCAGCTTATCTACAACAGGTAACAGACTTTGAAATACATTTTATCTTTTGTTTTATCACCTAAAATTCAAATTTTTGTGCAATATTAATAGGTTTTTTTTTACATTTATGTAGTCTTAAAATAGCTTGAATGTACC
>NW_007605365.1:0-268 GCF_000523025.1 Cynoglossus semilaevis | reverse complement strand
CACTGCAGGGTCAGGGCCAACCTTTCACAGCCAGGTTACAAAGAGCAGTAATCACAGGCAAACACAGCAGCCACACGCAAAACGCACACATGACACCCCCCACCCCTACAACAACCCCTAACCCTGCTCCTGCCCCCACCCTCCTCCCCCGGCCACAAACCTGGCTCTAATTAGTGGGAATGGAGCTGGAGCTGCAAGTGGCCACAAAGATATGAGGAGCAGAGGGAGCCAGGAAGTAGAAAAGATGGTGATGATGATGATGGTGATG
>NW_007605364.1:0-268 GCF_000523025.1 Cynoglossus semilaevis | reverse complement strand
CAGAAAAGTCCAGACCGCTGTCTCCGCACGGCGACGCCAAGAAACCCGCGCTGGCTCCCGACGACCTGCGGGGGGTCGTCTCCAGCCTGGGCCGCCCCGTCCTCTCGCAGTCCTACCCCGTGTCCCCGCGGGACATGTCCAAGATCGGCCACGACCAGCACCTGCTCCACTTCAACGGTGAGTCCTCCTCCTCCGCCCGACTTCCTGTCGCCCAGAATAGACCTGCATCTGTGTCGCACCGCTCACCCACCGCGCCGCCGCCGCTCTC
>NW_007605363.1:0-268 GCF_000523025.1 Cynoglossus semilaevis | reverse complement strand
AAAAAACAACTAAAAATGGGTTTCATTGTTTTTGGCAGAAGGATGTGGGAAAAAAAACGTAAAGTACTGCAGTACTTACAGCAGTACTCTGGTAATGTTTGAGTATTTCCTGGTTGCAGTGACTAAAGGCAGAACCAGGAGTGACTCCCACCCTGTCCTGTTTTATAAACTCTCCACAGCCTCATTAGCATTCTTCAACTTCACATTGTAAAAGTCTTATTCATTACCATGAAAAAACAGGACACACCTTGACGCTCTCTCTCTCTCT
>NW_007605362.1:0-268 GCF_000523025.1 Cynoglossus semilaevis | reverse complement strand
CGGTAACATGCTGTTTAGTAAAGCAACACAGTTCAACATCTTTACTCTGCGTTCTTCCACCCTCTCTGGTTAAAAAAATAGAACCGCCGTATAATTATTAACCGTCGGTCGGTGACGTTGATCAGTAAAGTTAGACCAGAGTGTTAGTTCAGGTACCTTTGGTTTTCATGCTCTGCTGTTTACCTCCAAAATGACTGTGATCCACAGACTTATTTGAGGACGACAACCTGCCGCACACACAGAACAACGGTCATTGTCACTGTCATTT
>NW_007605361.1:0-268 GCF_000523025.1 Cynoglossus semilaevis | reverse complement strand
AAATTATTATTTATGCAAATGTATTTGTGTGTAACATTTTGGTCTCCTGTCTGAGGTGAAGTCTGTCTATTACCGTAAACATGTTTCAGCTCAGGCAGCAGTCGGCAGCAATTGACCAACACAGGTCAGAGCAGCTGGGGTCAAAGTTCAGCATATTTGAACTTTAGGTGCAACTGCCTCTCTTGCGCCGTGCCGGGATGTGACAACAGTCCTAAAAATGTTTTTAAAATAATATAGGCTTTGTAATAAAGCTGCCAATGCCTTTTTT
>NW_007605360.1:0-268 GCF_000523025.1 Cynoglossus semilaevis | reverse complement strand
TTGTTGTTGTTGTTTTTTTTTTACCTGCAGATGCTGCATCCGAAGCAGTGGCGGTGGAACGTCCTGCCCAGCGCAGACACCACCTCTCCGGTGATGTACTGCTCACAGCTGTCACACTGGGTCCCGTAGAGGCGCTGGTAGTCCTGGGTGCAGATGTACTCTCCAGAGTGGTGGAAGAAACCCGAGTGGACCAGGTCACAACCGCACACTGACAAAACAAAACGAAGCAGGAGACACAAAAAAATAAAATCAAGGTTTCAAACAGAGG
>NW_007605359.1:0-268 GCF_000523025.1 Cynoglossus semilaevis | reverse complement strand
AGGTTTGTCAAATGGGTCATTTCTGCAGCGAGGCTCTGTTTTTAGCAGACCTGAGACGCAGAGAGACGGGGATTACTGCCATCCTAACACCTGCTCTCTTGTTGTGAGAGTAAATGAGAGCTATAAATCTGTAAAGGTCCGTGTTTATCCCTCACTCTTGTTTTTATTTCTGTCATTCTTAGTTTAGAGGAGGGGGAGAGAGGGGAATAAAGTTTTACCTGTGCTTAAACCTTTATGCATTCACTAACAAAGGGACGGAAAGATGGAC
>NW_007605358.1:0-268 GCF_000523025.1 Cynoglossus semilaevis | reverse complement strand
ATTAAAATGTTTTAAATGCGATTAGTCCCTGACCCTTTCGGTTAAACGGTCTTAACACAAAATAAGTTCACTTCCGAGAATTACTGTGCAGGAGACTAGCCTGTGAAGTCAATGTTTATACTGGATTTCACCGGTGTTTACACCTGCAGTCAGTTAGCGCTCTGCAACGCTGTAACGCTATTTTGGTATTGCAGAAACAATAATTTTCACTTCGGGGAAAAACACAGTACTATCCTAGCCTATTTCCAAAACAAACAGCTAATGCTAC
>NW_007605357.1:0-268 GCF_000523025.1 Cynoglossus semilaevis | reverse complement strand
ATTCATAAATCACAATACGAATATAAGATTGATTTAAAAACAAGTTTATCGATTGTAATATAAATATATCAGTGAGTAAAAATTGAGTAATTAACGGTGGATATCGGTTTAAAAGATATTGCTTTGTTTCTCGTGTGTTGTCATCCGGAGGCGCTGTTGCTAATTCTTACCAGCCTATGGACATCTGATATGGTAATGTTGGCAGATCTAGGCGACAAGGGCTGTAAAAGCTAGCCATTTTCCGCCGAAGTACTGACTAGAGCCGTGC
>NW_007605356.1:0-268 GCF_000523025.1 Cynoglossus semilaevis | reverse complement strand
ATAAGAATAATTCTACAGTGCATGTATATTCTGCAAATGCATTAAAGGCTTTAATCTGATTAATTCTACTAATTAATTAAAATGATGAATGTGTTCATTTTGACAAACTCAATAATAACACAATTAAACCTGTTGATGAAGGCAGTGGTGGATTACTAACTGCTGTGTCTCTTTGAGCTAAAATCAGTGTTTTCCTTTCCTGTTTAAACAAAGATTATTTTGTGTGTTCTACAGCAGCGGTCCCCAACCTTTTTCGTACCAAGGACCA
>NW_007605355.1:0-268 GCF_000523025.1 Cynoglossus semilaevis | reverse complement strand
TGGCACATTGCAAATTATAGATCAGCAGAAAGCCGCTTTATGCAGAGCTACGGCACTTCTGCTCCTTTGAAAGGAAAAACATCTATTGCTGACACTAAATACTGCTGCCACTTCTGAAGGTGAGAGCTGCAACAGTAGGTGTCCAAGTGAAAAGCAGGGCTTGAGCAAAATGTGCCGGAACTAATCTGCGGCCAGAGTGGCCAGTCATGGTGTAACAACCTGTCTGACAAAAATATAGAGCCGCGTTTAATGTAAAAAAAAAAAAAAA
>NW_007605354.1:0-268 GCF_000523025.1 Cynoglossus semilaevis | reverse complement strand
CAGAAAATACGGTACTTTCTTTTAGTTTATACGTTTTTATCTCTTGTCCAACTCCGTTCCTGGTCATCAGTTCAGAGCACTGATTCAGAAGCTAACGTTCATCGCTAACAGTGTCAAAGTGACACATACACTAAGGTCTAAAACTGTTTGTTTATTCCTGGCTCCAGACTAGTTCTAGTCCAGCGTCCGTTCCTCCACGTGAAGCCGCTGCTCGTTGCTCCACTCACCGACGTACGGGTTCATCAACCTGGTCAGCGTTCAGGCGCCG
>NW_007605353.1:0-268 GCF_000523025.1 Cynoglossus semilaevis | reverse complement strand
CTCCTCCTCCTTCTCCTCCTGCTCCACTTTCATCCCTACACCTGGGCATGTCTCATCAAACGGTGAACGTTGCACAGAAACGGAGGCAGCTTCTTATTTACCCGTTCCACTTTCCCCTCATTTTCTCCTCTGTCTTTATCTGTCTCCCATTTTTCTCTTCTTTACTCGCGGATGCTGTTTTCCTTTCATTTTCTTTCCTAACTTTTCTTATTTCCATCGATGCGTCTCCTGCCTGCACCATTCTTTCCTCCTCCTCCACCTCCTCCAC
>NW_007605352.1:0-268 GCF_000523025.1 Cynoglossus semilaevis | reverse complement strand
AAAAATATATCAGAAGCACTCACCACAGGTTTTGGTGGCAGGGCATAAATAGGTTCTTTGGTTGATTCCCGTCTGTACAGGGTTTGGTAAACATGCTCCTCCTCTCCGTCTTCTTTATCCTCATCTTCCTCACTTCCTTTGGCTTCTAACTCCTTATCTGAATGGTCATCAGAGGACAGGTGACGATGACTCTCCAGATCTTCTGACCACCTGTCCCTGGTGGTGAGAGAAAAGAACAAACAACAAACAAATGGATGAATTTTGATGA
>NW_007605351.1:0-268 GCF_000523025.1 Cynoglossus semilaevis | reverse complement strand
AAATATTTCTGCATTTTTCTCAAGTGTCATTTCTTTTACTTCTACACCATATTGTCAACACTCACCTGGTTAGATGTCAACTGGGCTGGACCGGTACAATCATAAGACAGTTACCTGTAAATAACAATAAGTATATGTATTAGATATTTATTATTTTTATCTATTTATATTTAATGAAATATACCTTTACAAAATATCACAAATATATAGTGTTCATGCAGTTTTTATTTTTCAAAATTCTTCATGTGGGCCGGATTGAACCCCCTAG
>NW_007605350.1:0-268 GCF_000523025.1 Cynoglossus semilaevis | reverse complement strand
TACTGCAGCGGCTGCTCTTGGCTGCCGTGACAAGGCCGTAGCCGTGACTTAGTGTGTCGGGAACATTTGTGGGTTTCTTTAAAAGTGGAATCCACTGGCAGTTAAGGTAAGTGAAGGATGCGCAGTGTAGATGTTCCGTCGCGGTCCTTTTCCGCCATAGCGAAGTAGTGTAGGCATCGGTTTGATGTCCCTTTTGCAGTAGTTTACCATCGTTTTGGGCGCCGAGAGAGCAACGTCTGTGAGAATGGACGTCCACGGCTGTGGGAGG
>NW_007605349.1:0-268 GCF_000523025.1 Cynoglossus semilaevis | reverse complement strand
AAAAAATCAGGTATAACTAAATAAAAGATATAATATCTCCTTTTTCATAAAGAGTAGTCCACTGTTCATCTTCAATCGTGGAAACATTAAATCCAACAATACAGTCAAATATTTCACTACTTCAGGAGGTTCCGTTAACCACGCCCATCGTCATCTGAAATCAGATCTGGTTTAGTTATTTTTCTTAAGATTTATTTTCATGCCCCGAACTGAATCTCAGTGTAATTATGGTCATTAACACCGACTCTGTTGATCAGTGTTAATTATG
>NW_007605348.1:0-268 GCF_000523025.1 Cynoglossus semilaevis | reverse complement strand
GTGTGTGTGTGAGTGTGAGATAGTCGTTTTAAGTAGATTTGAAGTGTTTTCATTTTCTTGTTAACGACGAATATTCCAGAAGGCTTCAATTACGCGCTTATGTGTTCTTTGTTCCAAATGCGCAATTCCTGTTATTGTTTCAGCGGGAAATAGTTTCACTTTATACAATATTCTTAAATCATTCGCTCAGCAGTAATGACAGCATACAGCTGCTTCTGACAATATATATAACAATAATTTTGCTGCGTGTGCTTTTCTTCCTTTTTTA
>NW_007605347.1:0-268 GCF_000523025.1 Cynoglossus semilaevis | reverse complement strand
GGGGCCACAGACCCTCACCCCCCCGCCTCCCCCCACACATGTGACCCCACCTTTTCATTGGCAGCTGTTTAAACAGACTTTTGTTCTGTTGGTGGCGCTGTTTCAGCGGATCGGTCCGCAGCGGTGACGGACGTGTGTTTGGATCGATGAGCTCTGATTGGACGAGAAATGTTGTCGTTAAATATATTTTTAACAAGAATATTAGTAGTATATTAATAATAATAATATTTCTGTATGTGGTCAGTTATAAACACAGACTGAACCGAGG
>NW_007605346.1:0-268 GCF_000523025.1 Cynoglossus semilaevis | reverse complement strand
TTTATGTATCTTTGAGCTAAATTTGATTAACTTCAATTACAGAATTAATCATTTTTTTCAAATCATTTTGGATTTTTATTTTGGTTCATTCTCAGAAAAATTAGCACATCGTTGGTTTTAGAATAATTTGAATCATTTTGCTATTTGTTTTTGTTTAAATCTAGCTCCCCATGACTAACAATTTAAAAGAATCATTTTCTTTAGAACATGACTGAATCAAGCAGACAGGGGAAAGAAAAAACACATTTTAGCCACAAAGGAAAAGCTA
>NW_007605345.1:0-268 GCF_000523025.1 Cynoglossus semilaevis | reverse complement strand
TTTTTTTAACACTTGGAAAGACCAATAAACATGGTTTTCCTACTGACTCACGCGCACACCAACACACACCACCACACGCCGTCGCTAACACTAACAGTGTGCATTCATCTCCACTCTCCATGTCATAACACACTTTCCATCTCCTCCCAATCCCCCATTATAGGTAATGGATAGACAGACAGATCATTGCTCTTATTTACTCTACAGACTTGTTCATCCTTTCTGTCTAACAGCATCCTATTTCCTCCGGCTCTTTTTTTTTTTTTTT
>NW_007605344.1:0-268 GCF_000523025.1 Cynoglossus semilaevis | reverse complement strand
TCCCTGTGACACTTGGATCTGCGTGATAATCCTGACTGGGGACCTGCTATAAAACACTCTGTTCCTTCACGGCCACACCGAGAGGAAGCTGCCAGAGGTGGAGCCAGAGCTTTGACACAATGGGCTTTTAACGCGCGCTGCAGAGATTCTGTTCTGTTTTCAGCGTTTAAGTTATAACTAAAGGCACAAGGCCGACGGCTGTAAAGGGACGGAGAGGAACTGGATCGACTAAATCTTTTTTTTTTCTTGTTTTATTGCGTTGGATTCC
>NW_007605343.1:0-268 GCF_000523025.1 Cynoglossus semilaevis | reverse complement strand
TTATATTTTATTTTTGAAATCCAAATAAAACTGAAATTTAAAAAAAAATAACAATCCTGGGATGCTGCTATCAAATAAGTTTGAACCTGACAACAGATCAGTGTGTGTGTTTGTCCATGAAGTGTTTTTAAAGGGATGAAATACATCATTGCTGGAACTCTGACCAAAGTCTACCTCACTGACACTCCTTCTTGTTCTCATACTGCAAATAATTCAACATAACGTGTCAGCTTAGGTTTGTCAAATAGTGTAAGAAGTAATAATAACA
>NW_007605342.1:0-268 GCF_000523025.1 Cynoglossus semilaevis | reverse complement strand
ATTTTGTTTGTTCTTTTTATTTGACTGTTCGGCCCCCCAGGGTGTCTGTCCAGAAAGATTCTGTGAGGAATAGCAACAGATTATGTGTGTGTGCTCTCCTCTGCTGGCAGGAGGGGGCAGTAAAGAACACACCTTTGTTCCTGCGCTATCTGACAGACCAAATGCACGAGCGAGTGGCCGGCAGCCTGGTCGTGTGGTACGACAGCGTGCTGGAGACGGGAAACCTGGACTGGCAGAACCAACTCAACCAGTCTAATAAGTAAAGACA
>NW_007605341.1:0-268 GCF_000523025.1 Cynoglossus semilaevis | reverse complement strand
TCGAGTATTGCCATTCCGCAAAAAAAATATTGAGGTATTACTTTTAGTCCGTATCGCCCTCCCCTAGAGTATGGGCTGCTCAAAATAGCCAGCAAGTGTCCAGACACAAATGTCAAAAGAGGACAATACAGATGGGACCAGTACAGGAAACAAAAGGTCATCCGTTTTAGATTCTGCTAAAATTGTGAGCAACATCTGTAACTTTTCAAAAGAGAGAAACAGCCGGTGTCTCAGATTCTTCAACAACAGAAGTAAAAAAAAAAAAAAA
>NW_007605340.1:0-268 GCF_000523025.1 Cynoglossus semilaevis | reverse complement strand
TAGCTAACGTTAGCTCTGGTCTCTGTTTCACATCGAGGTATTACTGCAGACCTAAAGTACTGCAGTGATAGAAAACTCTTTGTTTGTCATACATTTGTTAGAAATGATATTCCTTTGATCTAAACCCGTTGTCTTATTTGTTTGAAATATACCTTGTATTAATGTAGATGAGTATTCAGTGTATTATTTTACTAATTACAGGTTTTTTGGGAAGACAGTGAAACTTCCTGTGGTGATGAGCTTCACTGAGGGAAATCTATGTTGTTGT
>NW_007605339.1:0-268 GCF_000523025.1 Cynoglossus semilaevis | reverse complement strand
ACCTGTACCATACACTTGATTGATCTCACCGACTCACCCCCACCTCCTCTCCACGCCTCACTGGTTGTGAGACAAAAGACAAATCGGTTTAGAATCGGAGCGTGAACTGTTTGTCAAGATGCCGCAGGGAACGGAGGTGTCAGTGATGAATGTGCGTGACGTACCGGGGGACTGTCAGCACTTTTCCTCCTGGGTGAGGTGAACACCGAGAGTCCCCCGTGTAAATCCTCACCCCTTCACTCTCATCCGTCCCCCGTGTCACACAAAC
>NW_007605338.1:0-268 GCF_000523025.1 Cynoglossus semilaevis | reverse complement strand
CCTGTAAAAGAGTCGATAACAGAGACTTACTTGGGGAATAGCGTGCACACACTGTCCTCACCTCTTCTGCTCGTGCAGCAGGGAGAACAGTGAGCCTCCGGAGACGTACTGTGTGACGATGGCGAACTGGCTGGGGTCGTCCAGACACGCCCCGACGAAATGGATGATGCAGGGGTGATTGAGACGACAGAGGATGGAGACTTCTCTGCAGAACATGTCCACGTCAGACTTGGAGCAGTACGTGTTGGCCCGGTAGCTGCAGAGTTAA
>NW_007605337.1:0-268 GCF_000523025.1 Cynoglossus semilaevis | reverse complement strand
CGTGACAGTTTTTATTGTTGCCCAAAGAAGGAAGTGTACGAGTAGAGTAATTAGGTTACAGTTGATTACCGTAATCAACTGTAACCTAATTACTCTACTCGTGAATGACCATCATCGGAGCTGCTACAGCTGGCTAAAATAAGGTGCAGCCTTATTTTCCGGCACATCTTTAGAAAAAGAACAGATCGTTATAAGAGTCATTATCTTTTGTTCAATTTTGGCAAAGGACCTCAGTGCTTATCAGATGAGGCTGGACGCCAGCAATGGA
>NW_007605336.1:0-268 GCF_000523025.1 Cynoglossus semilaevis | reverse complement strand
ATCACTATATCTATATGTGGTCCAGAAATGGAATGGTGACGTGTTCAGGTCGTGCATGACCTGGCAAACAGGAATTCTGTATGTTATGTTTATGTCCTGCATTGTTTGCACTGGTCATGATCTTTTCGGGCCTTCTCTAAAATCTAAAGACTGAACTCCACTTCATTTTAAATCTTCCTTCAGTTTGAGAAAGACAATCAAACAAACCTACAGCATATCAAAACCTGATGCAAAGCTCACTCATTAAATCACAGCAATACATTAAAAA
>NW_007605335.1:0-268 GCF_000523025.1 Cynoglossus semilaevis | reverse complement strand
CTCTGTGTAGCTTTCAACTGTTGACCTCAGCTCTGGCTGACACAACAGCTTTGTTTGAAACCAGAATTGCATAACGAGGGTCTATGCATTTCTCCATCCCCTTTTCCTGTTTCATAAATTGTGGTTTACTTACTTGTATATAAATAACTAACTTACTTGTGTTTTGGCATCACAGGGAGTACAGACCCATGGAGGAAATAAACTTCCTGGAAAATGGCACTAAAGTAGCATCCATCAACACCAAAACCTACATTTTTGAACCAAACAT
>NW_007605334.1:0-268 GCF_000523025.1 Cynoglossus semilaevis | reverse complement strand
TAATCTTGAGGGATTTTCTGGTTAAATAAAAGCTAGTCAAAAATCCCACAATGCAACTGGATGTCCCCGGGAAGAATATTCCTTTGATTCTCAGACATAATAGAAACAAACACCTGCTGTGCTGCTGTCAGTGCTCTGAATGTCTGATCATCTGTGGTCTGTTTGTATTCAGGAAAACAAAATTGTGTTTCCCACCTGGAGACACAGTTTAAACTATTTATCCAAAACATTACATTGACACTAACTGAACTGTGACACAGTGGGAATT
>NW_007605333.1:0-268 GCF_000523025.1 Cynoglossus semilaevis | reverse complement strand
TAAACAGGACTTTTCCTCTAATTATGCATTCAACTCAAGCTATAGATCTGTTTACTTCCTTTACAACTGACTATTGAAAATCCTAACGGCAGCTCTAACACAATGTTTAATTTCCCGCAACGGCAGGGAAAATCTGTCTAAACTGCAAGGCTATTTCTTAAAATCACTTTTAGATTTCTGTAACTTAACTTAAAAAAAACAAGAAAAGTTTAATTTTTTTATCTCTTCGTTTTTAAATTAATAATTATATATATATATATACATAAGC
>NW_007605332.1:0-268 GCF_000523025.1 Cynoglossus semilaevis | reverse complement strand
AAACACACATGCAATTTGCTGTAGGACAGAAAAGTATGATTTATCGGTGATTTATTCTCTCAGTTCATTACGTCTGTTGTGAAACTCACGTTCTTTACCCGCTGCCTCTATTGTTTATATCCTACATTGATATCTCAAAGTCTCAAGTCTTTCTTTATCTTGGATGTTTTTTTTTTCAGTATCACAGTATCCACCTCTTTTTGTTTCTCAGCTTTCCTGTCCATGAGTGATGGTGGTTAGATGAAGTGACTTGGATTATTTCACAATC
>NW_007605331.1:0-269 GCF_000523025.1 Cynoglossus semilaevis | reverse complement strand
CATCCATCTCTTTCACTTCTCCTTTCTTCTCCAAAGTTATTCATATCTGCTGGTCCAGGTTGATGTGTATTTGGTTCCTTCTCTGCTCCAGAAATAGATCTTTTATTTACCAGACAGGGCTGAGCTCATCTTCTTCTTCTTCCTCTTTTTTCTTGTAGGCTTTGCAGTTTTTACACCTACTGTTAATATAGTGTTATTTTAAAAATCTAAAATCCTCTTCCTCCATGACTTGTGACTTGTGGCTGTTTCTGCCTGGTCCAGGTCTGGGT
>NW_007605330.1:0-269 GCF_000523025.1 Cynoglossus semilaevis | reverse complement strand
GCAAATTAGCTAATAAGTATAGCTTCTTACCTTCAAGGCTTAATTCACAAAATAGGTTTTATTTTTGTTTAAAAAAATGTACAAAATATAAAAACTGTGTCCTTAAAATTCTTTTTTAAAATGGTTATAGCTAGCATTAGCCGCTTGCTACAGTTAGCTTCTTGCTACCAGCCTGGTATATTGCTGGTAGCTTTATCTGTTACTCATGAGTGTTAGGGTCCGTTAGCTTAGCAAAAATCCAACTTAAATATTCTTAGCAAATTAGCTAA
>NW_007605329.1:0-269 GCF_000523025.1 Cynoglossus semilaevis | reverse complement strand
TTTTTTTTTGTGGCAGTGGAAGAAAATTCTCGTGTGTGCTGCTGTAGTTCCAAGTTAATAATTAGACAATGGTTGATTAATGAGACCTGGCCAGATATAAGATATAAAATATTTGATACAATTTTTGTGAACGTCGGATGTGGGCCCGTTATTCATCACTCTACTGGGAGTACTACAGTGTACTTCAGTACTGTCTCCAACACCAGGCCAGACTTTTCATGCATGCGCCATTGTTTCAAACTATTAGAACATGACTGCAGAAAAAAAAA
>NW_007605328.1:0-269 GCF_000523025.1 Cynoglossus semilaevis | reverse complement strand
TGTTTTAGAGCATGATGCCCACAGGCCATACAGCTTGATTACTAAGCATATTTAGTTTATAAGTGGTTTCTAGCTGTAAACTGAAGTCCAATCAACATCCTGTTTCTCCTTATTCCAAAAGAAAGGCAGTGTTTTACGCTCACATTGAGTATGGACAAAAAAAATTCTAAAAACAAATGAACAATATATGAGTTGTTTAGGAATTTTGTATGACTTTATATAGATAAAACTTTTAAACAAAAAAGTAGGACAAACAGTCAAACTCAAAA
>NW_007605327.1:0-269 GCF_000523025.1 Cynoglossus semilaevis | reverse complement strand
ATATTATCGGACATCCCTAGAGGTCATGTGTTACTGCAATGGACCAATTAGCACGGAGACTCCAGGGGGAGGTAAGAGGAGGCGGGGGTGTGGGGGTGTAGCCAAGCATGAAGGACAGGCAAAGAAAAACAAATGAGCTTCACAGGAACGTCAGGGAATTTGCTTTTACTTTGTCAGAAAGTGAAGTAAAAAGGTGGAGGTGGAAGACAGAGGGTGAGTGATGGAAGGAAATGAAGGGGGGAGGGGTTTGAAGGGGGTGGGTAATACTG
>NW_007605326.1:0-269 GCF_000523025.1 Cynoglossus semilaevis | reverse complement strand
GCAGTGAGTTTGAAGTACGGAGCGTGTACTTGGGTGTAGTCGCCGACATCGGCGAGTGCGGAATTACTAAGATGAAAATATTTTCTAAGACCTATCCTTTGCGATTTTTGTTTCAGAGGAAAACGCCGAGTTGGAAAAGGCTCGTCAGGAGTGGGAAGTTCTGGAGAACGTCCAACCAGGTCAGACCCCGCCCCCCCCTAGATTATGCTGATGTCATCTTGTCATCATGACGGGACTAAATTGACACATTACCTTCCCAGCTCTCACCG
>NW_007605325.1:0-269 GCF_000523025.1 Cynoglossus semilaevis | reverse complement strand
ATATATATATATATATATATTCTTAAAGGTTTGGACATGTACAGATCCATCTACTGGATGAGACACAGCAATTATATTACACACACATTGACAACAGTCGTGTGGTTTGTTGTCAATATGTGGCGACTTTTACGCCCAACTGACCCCTCTGAAAATATTTGCATAAATTTCAAGCCTGCAGCTGTTTGCTTTGGGATGTGGTGTGTTATTGAGGTTGGAGGGGTTTGGGTGGGTTAGGATGGTGGGGGGCATACATACATACATACATA
>NW_007605324.1:0-269 GCF_000523025.1 Cynoglossus semilaevis | reverse complement strand
TTTTTCTTTTTACTGTATGATTTACATAGTTTGGTATCAACATGAGTTCATTTCATGGGCCAGGCTGCTGTGAAAAAAACATCCACATAGTACTTTAAAAAGTACTACAGCAGGATTTTTTTGGGTGATTAACTGACAATGAGTAATTAAAACATTTCAATCAAAACTTATAAAGGCGTTACAAAAAAACACAAGGGGTCAACATCCCTAAGTCTGGTCGGTTCGAATCTGGTTTTCCCTTTAGTTTAAGCAATGAAAGATAATCTGAC
>NW_007605323.1:0-269 GCF_000523025.1 Cynoglossus semilaevis | reverse complement strand
ATCTGATATTTGCAGTATAGATGTGGATTAGTTGTGATTAATCAATGAATGACCAATCCTAAACTGCACCAAAACTCCTGATCCTGACACTGTCAGCTGTGTGTGTCATCCAACGTCAACAGTAATAACAACAAACTCAAAAAATGATCGGCACCGTATCCAAAAAGTTGTTGTTATTTATTGTGAAATATTACAGCGGAGGAAATGTTTGTCTTGAAGATAACTGATTTATTATATTCCTTGTGACCGTTGACACTTCAGATTCTTTG
>NW_007605322.1:0-269 GCF_000523025.1 Cynoglossus semilaevis | reverse complement strand
AGGTAAACTGCAGTAAAAGACAAAGACACCTCGTAAATATAGCGTGGTGTATTTATAGCTGATCTGCTCCGTGGTTGGCTGACTTCTTCTCTTCAGGGACACACGTTTGGGACGTCTTTTTATAACTCTCCACCTACAGCAGGTCTTCTTCCTCTGGAGCAGATGTGGAGGGAGAAAATATTACACTAATATGTCGGCCCAGTGAGCGGTTTAGTTAAGGTGGGTTGTATCTGTCTGTTGCCATGGTAACTAAAACATTTACAAGGGAA
>NW_007605321.1:0-269 GCF_000523025.1 Cynoglossus semilaevis | reverse complement strand
AGAGAGAACAAACTGCACCAACAGACAAGGCCTGTTGTTGTGCGGCTCCGTGGTTCACTCACAGCACACCTTGTGGCCATGAGTGGAATAACCGTCTCCATCTTGAACCTTAGTTTTAACGTCCGAGTCACACACTGCTCCACAGGCAGGCGTCTGATCTGGACACGCCTGTCAATGCAACTGTCAGGTGTGCTAGCATTAGCTTCGACGGTAAGACAATGGTGAAGTTCTGTAGTGCCCCCTACAGGTGAAGGTGACGTCCAGATGTC
>NW_007605320.1:0-269 GCF_000523025.1 Cynoglossus semilaevis | reverse complement strand
TTCCCACGTTTTTCTTTTGGTGTTTTAGTTATATATTTTTGGCTGGTATCACGCCAGGCTATGACCGACTTGTGACTGAACTAAATAGAATTCACATGTCAGAGCACACATCATTGGGCTGAATGAAAATATATCCAACATAAGCCAAATCTGGGCCACCCCATATTGAACTGTGGGCCATATTTGACCCTGTTCCAAGTATATAATATTAGCCATTGTGTATTATTTATTTATTGCAAATAATTCTTCTTTGCTCGTCAAAGCATGAA
>NW_007605319.1:0-269 GCF_000523025.1 Cynoglossus semilaevis | reverse complement strand
AAATGATTTAAATAAACTGTTTATATTAACAACAAGTCTATGTTAATGGTATTTTATGTTTTAATTCATACATTTATGTACAAGCTAGTGTGTGTGCGAATGTGGGTTTTTTTTCTTTAGTAAACGCAAGTAATTTTAACAGTGTATTTTAACATAATGTAGACAAAATAATGTAAACAAAAACAAACATACAAGACAGTATGAGAATGAATCTAAAATATATCTGGGGTTAAAAATAATTAACAGTGTGTTTATCATCTTAAAAAAAA
>NW_007605318.1:0-269 GCF_000523025.1 Cynoglossus semilaevis | reverse complement strand
AAAAAAAAAAAAAAAAATTAGAGAAGCTTTATACTGTCCTCCACCTGCTTGTTCTCGTTCTCTGTCATAGGCGAAACTCAACAACATTTAACGTCCTTTAATTCAATTATTTCCATCTGTGCTGTAACTACTGTAGTAACACAACGCAATAGTTCAAATACAATGTTTAAATCCGGTAAACAGGGTAGCTGTTCATGATTAACAACTGTTCATGATTAACTGTGATTGATTTACCTATATCACGGGTCTTCAAACATACGGCTTGTGGG
>NW_007605317.1:0-269 GCF_000523025.1 Cynoglossus semilaevis | reverse complement strand
AGAGAGTATTTTGGTGAGCCATAGAAATCCAGATGACAATGCCCATTCAGCACGAGTGGGGCTCTGCTGTTCAACTCACAATACTCCACAGCACCCCACCACCCTCTTTTCAGACCACCCCCCCACCCAATCTCGTGCACCGACGATGAAAAGAGTCCAAATTAGAGCCAAGGAAAAGCTGCTGGATTTGTTTTTCAGCAAGTGACTCCATTCGTCAATCAAGGGACACTGCAAAGACAAGACGGACACCTCATCTGAGACAGTTTGTT
>NW_007605316.1:0-269 GCF_000523025.1 Cynoglossus semilaevis | reverse complement strand
ACGGTGGGAACACGACATATTCAATATATTAGTTATATATTTGACATGTTAAATATATGAGGAGAGATTGTCACGTCTGACGTGGACCTTTCAGACAAAACCCAGACATCATGGAACGTCTGACTTTGTTCTAAGTTGACGAGCTGAGCTGCAGATTTTTTCTTTTTGAGTTGAACGTGTGTGAAGCCCAGAATAAACGACGGTCCTCAGCTCTGACTGATTTGTAAATTCTATTAGAGCAGCAGCAGAAGGAGGAGAAGGAGGAGAAG
>NW_007605315.1:0-269 GCF_000523025.1 Cynoglossus semilaevis | reverse complement strand
CACTGACAGCTACTAGAGGGCACTGGTACGACTTATAGTTCGAAAAATACGGTATATTTCTGAATGTTAATGGAATGTTTGCGAAAATTGACATCTCTGCAGAGAACTGAACAAAACGACAGTGGTGGTATTTCAAATGTGAAACAGAGATTTAAAGTCTGAACACAAATCTCCATGTCTGAATTTGTCTTCAGAGTTTTCCGATGATGCAGTCCCCTCCATCTGCTCGACAGGCAACTCCGCTCACAGGTTCGTGTTCCGTAATTTAC
>NW_007605314.1:0-269 GCF_000523025.1 Cynoglossus semilaevis | reverse complement strand
AAAAAAATAAAATAAAATAAATATATATCTTTGCCTGAAGTTTGTGATGTCAACATGGGGTCACAGGTCAAAAAATATTTTTTTTAATTGAAAAAATAAAATTGGTTGATGGGCAGGAAGAACTGGGAAATTCTCTAAATATGTCCTGACAACATGTGACCTCATCATCATGACATCACCAACACCCAACTACCTTCAATGCATAAATGGAATGGGCCAATGGGACACAGGCTGTTTAGTGATGTCACTGTTGTCACATTACAATTACA
>NW_007605313.1:0-269 GCF_000523025.1 Cynoglossus semilaevis | reverse complement strand
GAGTGGATTAGAGGAGAGAAGGGTTTATTGTAACAAAGTGGAGGAAAATGTCTAGATGTAAAAACTGGCACTGTAACACCTTCAACATCTTTTCTTTTTCTTAGGATTTTATTTATTTGTTTTTAACATGTGACATTTATTATTTCCCTATAAAATAGCACTGATTTACAGAACAAATACGGATATTTTAGGACAAGGTGGGGAGTAATTTAGACTAAAATTAATTTTTCAATCATCTTAATAGACAAGAAGCTAATTGTAAAAAAAAA
>NW_007605312.1:0-269 GCF_000523025.1 Cynoglossus semilaevis | reverse complement strand
GGAGCCACCGTGCGGTGACTCACTCTGTACATCACAGACCACAGCTGCCGACTGTCTGTAGGCACAGGACGACCACAGACACGATGTCGGGGGTTAACGTCCTGGTGGTTAACTATTAGCTGCCGGTTCAAAGCCCAGTAAAGAAGACTCTTTCACTGCGCTTTCTTTTTGAACTTGCTTTTCAGAGGGAATACAGTGCAGAGACTTCTGGGGGAGCGAGTGAGCGAGCGAGCGATTCACTTGACGGCGGTGTGTGTGTGTGTGTGTGT
>NW_007605311.1:0-269 GCF_000523025.1 Cynoglossus semilaevis | reverse complement strand
TTTTTTTTTAGCCTGTGACAATTGCATGACTGATTTTGTTCCAAGGAAGCAAAGTGGAAACATATCAATCCTGGCACCGATCGGAGTCCTGCCATGTGGAGCTCACCAGTCTCCTGGTTCCATCTGTCAGTGCCATCCCATATTCCCTGAACTAATGATCTGATTTGTCTTTGAACAATAGGTGAAGCTCAGATTTGTTGAGGTGTGATAAACAGTTTCAAAAAAGAAAACCTTTTAGTCTTTCTGGTTATAGTAAGTCCTAAAAGAAA
>NW_007605310.1:0-269 GCF_000523025.1 Cynoglossus semilaevis | reverse complement strand
CACTCCAGAAAAACCATCAGTTCCCATCAGGGATTCAACTAAGGATTTTCTTTTTTTAAATCCTGTAAGGCAAAGGCTTTAACCAACCATCCATCGTATGACACCAGGTATGACATTTTTATAACATTTTCACTAGTTATAATTTTGGTTAATAACAAACCATTGTGGCAAAATAAAACGTGGAATATGTTCTGCTTGGAATTTGCAAATGTGGAAAATGTAAAATATATACAGAGAATTGCGCAAAACTTTTAAGCAGGCATAAACAA
>NW_007605309.1:0-269 GCF_000523025.1 Cynoglossus semilaevis | reverse complement strand
AGGAGTGCTCCTGTCACTACCAGAACTGTCACAACCTGGCCTGAGGGTGCCTCTGAACAGCTGCAGGACTGCTTTGAATCAACCTCCTGGGACGTATTTGAACACCATGATCTGGAGCTGTACACAACAGCTGTCCTGGGTTACATCGACTACTGCTCCAACAACGTCACTGTTGAGAAACGCATCCGTGTCTTTCCGAACAGAAAGCCATGGATGACGAATGATGTACAGCGCCTGCTTAGAGAGAGGAATATCGCCTTCAAGTCTGG
>NW_007605308.1:0-269 GCF_000523025.1 Cynoglossus semilaevis | reverse complement strand
CTAAACGACCAGAATCTTGAAGCCAAACTCGCGGCTCAGGAGTTGGTAGATTTTCATCATCTCTGTGCATCATTGACATTGGCTTGCAGAACGTGTCGAGAGTTCCTTTCAAAAACTTGGGCGAAGTCGTTATTCTCAACCATATTAATCCGTCTAGAGTCTCTCACAATAACTCTGACAATTGTGTCAGTCACCCTGTCAGTCATGGACTTATTTACTGTCGGCCAGGACGTTGAAGCCTCTGCTGCATGAGATGGTATTTTAAACTG
>NW_007605307.1:0-269 GCF_000523025.1 Cynoglossus semilaevis | reverse complement strand
CCTCTGGCCGCGGTGCAGCTGACGCCGACACGGACAGGAATCAGTCGCCGGGATGTACGACTCATCGTGCACAGAAAGTAAACGCCGTGATGCGTAAACACGGCGTACCCGCATGAACCGCACGTACAAACAATAAAGTCGGTTTGAATTTGGAGGACTTGGAACACGCCGGCGAGAAACCACGCAGCTGTTGTCCAGTGTCTTCCTGGAACCAGGCTGCCGTTAAAATGTTTTTGTCTAAAAACGGCTGAAGTAACTAAAGTAACCTG
>NW_007605306.1:0-269 GCF_000523025.1 Cynoglossus semilaevis | reverse complement strand
TTTTTTTTTGTCTCTGTTATATCGTACAGAAAGGGCTTTTTTGGTCATATTTGAGGAAAGTGAATTAATCGTGATTATTTGTGATTCATCCATTAATCAGATTCAACGTGTTTGACAACTTTTACATTTTTTAAAAGAATTCCTTTCTTACCTGTGCTGGAGTCGGAGTAGGTGGGACGTTTGTTTCCTATAACCTTGTCTTCTAGGGAACTCCCAAACCTAAAATTGAAGGCAATAAACAAGTGTTGCATTAGAGGTGTAGAATTTTT
>NW_007605305.1:0-269 GCF_000523025.1 Cynoglossus semilaevis | reverse complement strand
CTCTGTGACCTTTGACCTCATTACCATGGAGATGAAATGTTTAACCCTTCCTGTTCTCATCCATCCCATAATAACTCTAATTAATGCAATTAGAGATCATTAACATTAGAAGTTAATTCCAATTGATCACAACGATACATGAGAACATGGCAAAAGTGACAACATCACAGGTTCCCAAACTGGGGGGCGGGGCCCTTTTTGCGTTTTCATAGCATTTGTGAAGACAAATATATTTAAATTACAATATTTTCTTTTATTGAGCCAAAGTC
>NW_007605304.1:0-269 GCF_000523025.1 Cynoglossus semilaevis | reverse complement strand
GGTCAGAAGTCAAACGGCCACAGGGTGGCACTGTTGATTTTCCACTGTTCCCCAATTCTACTGTTTGAGTATATATGTACATTCACAGATACCGGATCTGGTAACGAAGTGTTCCACGTACTAGTCAGTACACGAATACTGCGATTGTAGATACTGAACGCCTTAAAGTACTTTTGACGTAGAGATAAGAGAACGCTGTGATGCAACATCTAATGATCACAGAGGCGGAACAGGGTAAACAGTTTTGGCAACCGCTGCCTCCTTGATCA
>NW_007605303.1:0-269 GCF_000523025.1 Cynoglossus semilaevis | reverse complement strand
CTCCTCTGTTTGGATGCTCTGACCATAAGATACACCATAAGTTTGTGTTTTTGTTTTCTTCTTTTTTACTGTATGTGTATGTGAGAAAAGCCGATGATGTGATATACCTGAGTTGTTCTCTTGCCTGCATCACCACAAAGTCCCAGGTGTGGTTTATCCTCTTGTGCAAAAGACTGTACCTTTCCTGAAAAAAAAGCAGGATATGATGGTGCACATTTACCCTTCTATAGTTTATAGTTAACATCTATTCTTGACAAGCACTGCTCACC
>NW_007605302.1:0-269 GCF_000523025.1 Cynoglossus semilaevis | reverse complement strand
AAAAAAAACTTAAGCATTGAAGCTTTAGGAAACATAACCTTTTCCCTCCCTGATCTATATTTATACTCTCTGTCATTGCCCCCAATGATAAAAATATCATTTTCTTTGGTGTATTTTCTCGCTCTATTTGCAGTGCTGCCTTGATCTGCCTTCATCTGCCTTTATTGGCTGACAGATGAGAAGCACTTCCTGCAGTGGACAGGATGTGATTTATTCAGCAGCTGGCAGGCAGCATGAAGTGGAGTCAGCAGTGGTAGTGTTTTTGAAGA
>NW_007605301.1:0-269 GCF_000523025.1 Cynoglossus semilaevis | reverse complement strand
AGTTAAACGGCTTTCTTTTCTTGTCTCTTAAAGCTTATGTCACTTACGTAACAATTACAAACGTGTTTTTTTTAGTTCATAGTTTTAGATTAGGCTAAAATACACTATGTACATATAATAGTACCAAATGAACCAAGACGGCACGTTGCTCAAAACAGTGTGTGTGGGTTCTTTAGTCAAAATGGGATTATTTTAGACATTAAGAGTCTCTTACTGCATTCACAAGGAGAACTCTCTCACAACCATCACGTTTTTTAAAGATATTTTTT
>NW_007605300.1:0-269 GCF_000523025.1 Cynoglossus semilaevis | reverse complement strand
ACACACACACACACACCTCTTCCCTCCTCATCTTCAGGAACCATAAACCATGTGACCGCCTGACTCCTTTATTTCCTCCTCTCTCTCTCAGGAACCGGCTCAGAGAGCGGCTGCCTCTGGGAGCTGGTCCACTCCAGGTGTGAGGTGAAGGGGAGACCGGAGACCGTCTTCCAGCTGTACAGCAGGTGGGACCAGTATTACAGTATTCATGGGTACTACTGCAGTCATTACTACAAAAAAAGTCGCACGTGACATGAGATTGAAAGGAT
>NW_007605299.1:0-269 GCF_000523025.1 Cynoglossus semilaevis | reverse complement strand
TTTTTAAAATCCAAGCTCCCGTCTTTAGGAAAGAGCAGACTCTGCGTAAACAGGAGATGGAGACCATCCTGCTGAGGCAGCAGCAGCTGGAGGAGACAAACCGACAACTGTGTGAAAAAGCTGGAGAGCTGCGGAAGTCTCTGAGAGATCTGGAGATCTCCCTGGACCGGTACCAGGAGCTGAGGGACCTCCCTGAGGACAAGCTGTCCATACAGGAATATGTCGCTGTGAGTACGGTGATGACCTCTCAGTTCTGTTACTAAAAAAAA
>NW_007605298.1:0-269 GCF_000523025.1 Cynoglossus semilaevis | reverse complement strand
GGTCCAGGTCCAGGTCCAGGTCCATTCAGGGCCAGAGCTGTGGATTCTCTTGGGCTTCAACAGTTAAAGAGTGTGGTCTGTGGTTCTTGTGTTCTTTGAATATGTTTCCCTCCAGTGGTGGTCATGGTAACGCTCAGCTATGTGGAGGTCTTTGTTACCCACAAACCCCCTCTCTCTTCTCCCCCTTCTCCTCCCTCAACATTTTCTCTTCTCCCCACATTCTAATTCCTGTGAGCAGTGATCAGAAATTGAGATCCAGCATCTTCATC
>NW_007605297.1:0-269 GCF_000523025.1 Cynoglossus semilaevis | reverse complement strand
ATATTTTATCACTCAAGAAAGGAGAATTCTGCTTATTTCCCTCTTACTCTCACACACATAGGCAAAGAGAAGGAGTTGAACATTGATCACCTGCATTGATTATCCTGAGACATCATTAGGGTCAACCATGTACAAGCACGACTGTTCACTCAAAACATGAGGATGAAAACATTTGTGGTCATTTTACATACATATTTACGGAGACATTACTGTTTCTGAGATTGGCTCATTGGCCGTTAGTCTTTGGTTATTGATTATAACCATCACTA
>NW_007605296.1:0-269 GCF_000523025.1 Cynoglossus semilaevis | reverse complement strand
AACTGCACCAGGAAGCTGCTCGGAATGTTGTCGAGTTCACTTCCACTAGCAGCTAACCCACCTTCAATTTGGTTTAGCTATGACTTTTCTGGAGATTTTTGTTTTTCAATCTCGGAGCATCTCTGCAGTCCTGTAGTGACTGATGTAGAATCATGAAAAAGAAATGACAAATCTTCACAAAAACGTAACATTTTTAGGTAGCTAATTGGTCGCTACTGGATTTTTAATAATCTACTTTTATCATTTGTATTTTTATATTAACCCCAAAA
>NW_007605295.1:0-269 GCF_000523025.1 Cynoglossus semilaevis | reverse complement strand
TTTTTTTTTTAACGCTATAGTTCCTCAGTTTAACAATGGATTGTAACCGTTACCCTTTGTTTCTGTCTGGGTGTGTGTGAAGGCATCAGAGTTGGATGTATTTCTGACCTCACCAACGTGTGCATACCAAGCCTCTGCTAAAGGTCAGGAGGATAATTATAAATGGAACTGGTAGACTATCAGTTTCCTCGGAGCTGGTGGGCCTGAGGATGGGCACGGAGTGCTGGGCTTTTTGTGTGCAGTCGGTTCTGTTTACCTGTGGGTCTGTG
>NW_007605294.1:0-269 GCF_000523025.1 Cynoglossus semilaevis | reverse complement strand
CCCTCCCCACCTTCTCTCTTCACACATCTGTACCAAGAACATCCTTCCATAGTCCGGGACCAATCCGTGTGATTCAGCTGCTATAGACACACATTTAATATTCACAATGGCATTAGTTTTAATTAGGGATAAATGCTGCAGCGGTCTGCTCTAATGAATGTGAAGTTATTTCTGGTTTAATAGGAACAACGCGTCATCATGTTTTAACAAGCGCGTCATTTCAGACCTGCAGCCTGTATTTAAATCCACCGAGGACAAAAAAGCGTTAA
>NW_007605293.1:0-269 GCF_000523025.1 Cynoglossus semilaevis | reverse complement strand
CACGCTGTCACTGTTGGTTTACGTCCTTTTTCATCCGTCCTTGAACACAACACTGATGATGTTCTGATGTAACGGCCGCTGCAGGCGCTGCTGATGTCATCACACGACCTGTGATGACAGATTTCTGCTGAGGTTGAGGCGTTCAAACTGTCAACGTCACTGGGAAACACCTGTCACCACTGCACCACCGTGAGGGCCAGGAGCCTGCGGTTGCTAATGAAGACGTCTGTCCCCTCACCTGTCCGTCTGTGGACACTCTGTCTACACGC
>NW_007605292.1:0-269 GCF_000523025.1 Cynoglossus semilaevis | reverse complement strand
CTTCTTCTCAGAGGAAGTTGCAGCTGATCCCAGCAGTTGGAGGAGGATACAGTAAGACATCTACAGTAAGACTGGGACTTGAACCGCTGACCTTATGCTGTAAGGCAGTAACAACGGCCACTATCTGGCCAGGTGGTCGAAAAACAAACTTGACTATTTTGATTGTAAAATGACTGACTTTACAAACTTTAACTCATAACATCATAACACCCACATGTTGATTGTTGATTGACAGTCACCACAGTGGAATAATAATAATAATAATAATA
>NW_007605291.1:0-269 GCF_000523025.1 Cynoglossus semilaevis | reverse complement strand
GGAAATGCGTGAGAGGTGTCGACCTGTGCAACCTCAGCACGATTCAAAGACATTTCAGAGGCTAGGTTTCCTTAGCGTCCACAGACGCAAATTTGAAATTCGGGGAATTGGCAGTAAGGATTCTGTTGGGTTCTGGCAAAAATAAATTCTTTATTTGTTTTTCAGCTCTGGTCTAGTCACATATAAAGAAATACCAGGCTGAGAACATGTGCATTAGAAATAATACTGATCCAACAAATATTGTAATCCATAATTTCTGTAATTCAAAT
>NW_007605290.1:0-269 GCF_000523025.1 Cynoglossus semilaevis | reverse complement strand
CGTGAAAAATAATCATTTCTACAGTATATAAATAAACGAAAGGACGTTTTGCAACACATATATACAGGGTAAAGATTTGGGTTGCGAAATCTAAGATACCCGCATGTCATACGTGACGTACAGTACATACTATATGGTGAGCATTTAATTAATGTAGGGCAATGACCTAAGGTATAAAAAATTATAATAAAGGAACAAACCAAAACATAACTTAATCACAGCGTGTGGGGGTGTAGCTCAGCGGTAGAGCATTTGACTGCAGATCAAGA
>NW_007605289.1:0-269 GCF_000523025.1 Cynoglossus semilaevis | reverse complement strand
TCGATCATTTTGCCATTTAAAGCCAAAGAAGTAGCAACGCGAGGTAAAAAAAAAAAAAGTAGTCTCTTTGATAGTTTAGGCAAATTAGCATCAATTTCTTCATTTCATTTATACACATCCATCTGACATGTCTATATGGATCCCCATTGGAACCATTGGAACATTGCCTTATTCACACATTAGTTAGATAGTATAGATAAGTATAGATAGAAGATATCACATTTTACAAGCATTTCTCTCTTAGTCATTAAACAACTGTAAATGTAGAG
>NW_007605288.1:0-269 GCF_000523025.1 Cynoglossus semilaevis | reverse complement strand
AATCCATCTTTTCCCTTTCCCCCATTGTTTTCTTATTTAAAGCTCCTTATAGAAACCTGTGTGTCTTTCAGGAACTCGTTCTCCAGCACTGGCATGTCGGCATACAGGTCTGCTGTCTCCTCACTGTTGAGTTGACAATCCTCTTCTTGTCCAAGGTCACTGTCATGCCTTAAACGTCTTTTCATTCTGACACTGTTTGGTGGCAGACAGTTGAACATTTTCTGAATATCACTGTTAAAAACAATAGAAGTGTCATCTTCACTGCAGAT
>NW_007605287.1:0-269 GCF_000523025.1 Cynoglossus semilaevis | reverse complement strand
CGATGAAATGTTGACGAGAGCGTTCGACGGTTAGCTTGAATGTTAGCTTAAATGTTAGCGGAAAAAACAGCGACAATCTGTCGGTGGGCGTCGGTCTCCGAGCTGGGACGACGTTTAATTAAGTTTCGTTCGGGGGCGTTTGAAATATTTCGAAGTAACCCTTTAAATTGCGATCACCACAGAGGTTTAAGACGGCGTTTACGAAATAAATCCCGATGTAAATGAAACGCTGCTTCGCGATCGAAGATGTTTGTTTACAAAATAAAAAC
>NW_007605286.1:0-269 GCF_000523025.1 Cynoglossus semilaevis | reverse complement strand
TACCTAGATGTTTTTTTTCAGTCTTTTAAACAGTTGTCAATAGGACTAAAAACCATAACTACCTTTGACATGGTCTTTCGTTTGGTTGCCTGAACCACACAGCTCCCGTACTTTGTTGTTCAGCTCCACGTTGGCAGCCTTGTAGTGGTTAAGCTCTTTGCTGAGGTTGTGGATCCAAACCTCAAACTGACGTTGCCTTCCTGCTAAGCCCTCGTCCATTTGATCTGTGAAGGACAAAATAATTCATTGATGAGTCTGAACGACTACAA
>NW_007605285.1:0-269 GCF_000523025.1 Cynoglossus semilaevis | reverse complement strand
ATTGATGACATCACAGCTGGTTGGCTGCAGAACAGATGAAAAACCTTCAGGTTCTTTGTGGATCTGATTGGTTCGGTAACGCAGCTGATTTAAAGACGCGGTGACGTCACTTCCTTTTCCTCACAGGAGCAGCAGAATGTCAAAACACGTTTAGGTATGGACGCCGTGTTGGCCAAATGTCAAGCTGATTTAAAAGGAATCCAGTCCAGCTGTTTTATAGGCCAAGACGGATCATCAGGTCCACGGGGACACACACACACACACACACA
>NW_007605284.1:0-269 GCF_000523025.1 Cynoglossus semilaevis | reverse complement strand
AATAGCAGACTTGTAGGAATTACTTTGTTTATAAAAAGTTAAGTCAATGGGAAGGCTTCACAATAGTTCTTTCTACAAAAGGGGGCGCTGCATGTGCTTCTCTATGTGTGGGAAACAGTGAAATAGTCTATGGGTCTATACTTATATATACTTAAAGGGGTGTGCTTATAGAATGTCAATACTCCTACTCAAGGGTCTTGATTAGCTCCCAGGCCCAACTTTATACAGTACAGTGGTCTGAGCCAGGTGAGATTTTACTAAATTAAAAA
>NW_007605283.1:0-269 GCF_000523025.1 Cynoglossus semilaevis | reverse complement strand
TCCTCACATAGGTGAAGAGGATCAGAGTCAGAGGAACCAAGATTGTTAGGGTTGTGCCAAACAGACCATAGATGTTGTTTGCCGTTATGTCTCCACAGGACAATCTGACAATGTGGTAGTTGTCACAGTAGACTTTGTTGATGATGTTTCCACACAGCTGCAGAGATGAACTCAGGACGATCATGACAGAGGTGAAAAAGACAGCAGGGAACCAGGCAGAAGCAGTGAGTGTAGCCACTTTCTTAAAGCTCATGTGTGTGTTGTACTGC
>NW_007605282.1:0-269 GCF_000523025.1 Cynoglossus semilaevis | reverse complement strand
GTGTTTGCAGCTGGTGTATGCAACAAACTCAAATGGCTTCTGTCGTGGCCCCTGTGTCTGCTGCTCTACTACACTGTCCCCAACTGCTCCAAGCCTGAGTGGGAGAAATGGTTTATGCTGTCCTTCATCGCATCCACACTATGGATCGCAGCCTTTTCCTACGTTATGGTCTGGATGGTAAATAAACAGGACAAGACGTCACCGGTCTACTGGAAGTCGTCTCACGTATATGCAGTACTCGAATGTCCGCAAAATGAAACCAATATCGT
>NW_007605281.1:0-269 GCF_000523025.1 Cynoglossus semilaevis | reverse complement strand
TGTGTGTGTGTGTTAATTGGATTGGTTTTGTTTAGCTCTGTCTTGCTCTTGATGTGTGGAAATAAAAACTTGGTGAGTGTGTGGGTTTTGAGCTGACATATCATTTGGTGCATATGATAGCTCATCTGGTGTGCGAGGAGACTGAAAGGTCGGTGTGTCCTTAAGAATCTTAGTCTTCAGAGAATTTAGTTTACTGTGCTGAGTCACACTGCAGTGTGCCCATTATCAGGCTGTTATTTGGCTGACTAGTAATTTAAGTCTCTCTCTCT
>NW_007605280.1:0-269 GCF_000523025.1 Cynoglossus semilaevis | reverse complement strand
CTGAAGTTCTCCAAAATGTATGAGTCAACAGCAACCAGACTCATAGGTGGAACTTCCAGTTGCTACTGACTCACATCACATTTGAGAACCATGACAGTAGAAAAGTGATTCACAGCCACCGTGCTGTGAGAGGTCATCAGGTCATCAGTGTTGAAAATGATCCGAATTCACTTATCACGTTGTATATTTTTATTTACTACAAATAATGTGTCATTGTCAGTCTGTGTGTCAGTTAAAGGCAGACTAAATGCTATACTAATAATAATATT
>NW_007605279.1:0-269 GCF_000523025.1 Cynoglossus semilaevis | reverse complement strand
CCTATGAGTCAAAACTCTGAGACACAGATGAACCTCACCTTCAAAATGTCAATACACAAACAGTACAGTTAAACATGTACACACATGATAAAAATAATGATAATTGTTTAAATGATGTTCATAATAATTTGAAATGCCTGCAATAGCTGTCGTGTTTTTTAGCGTAGCTGCAGCTAGCCTCTGTGCAGCTACGGCTACACACTCAGTACAGCTTCTTTGTTATGGCAACTTTTAAATTACTTTAATTATTAATAATAATAATTAATAAT
>NW_007605278.1:0-269 GCF_000523025.1 Cynoglossus semilaevis | reverse complement strand
GGAAGACAAAGGTGTATTTAATGCTGCATTAAGTTTGATTGTCCAATTGGAGCTTATCCATTATGTTGTTATTAAATTATTCCTTCTGAAGGAATTCATGTTTCCCTCTTGGCTAATCTGCAAAGGTCAGTTATGTCATATCCTGACTGTCTGTGAAGAGACAGAAGAAGCCACACGGCGTAAAGCGGTTAATGCTTTTGCCTTACAGCGTGAAACCCAATACAGTGGAACCTTGAGATACCAGCATTATCAGTTTCAAATCATTTTTT
>NW_007605277.1:0-269 GCF_000523025.1 Cynoglossus semilaevis | reverse complement strand
TTTTTTTTTTGGTTATTGATTTTTAGGCACCACTGCCAGACCAGCGGTGACTTCAAAACCTCCTGTGGTGCCCTCTCCATGTTCTTCTAAGCAGTTCCAGTGTGGCAGTGGGGAGTGCGTTCACCAGGAGCGCAGATGTGATCTGCAGAAAGACTGCCTCGATGGGTCGGATGAGAAGGACTGCGGTGGGTGGTGGTTTTATTTTTTTAAGTTATTAGGGATGGCTGGATCCATTACTCAGGATTGGTCTGATATTGGTCAAAATTTCA
>NW_007605276.1:0-269 GCF_000523025.1 Cynoglossus semilaevis | reverse complement strand
GCAACATGATGGTGCTGTCAGAGGCTGGTGTTGATGTGAGGTTAGCTGATTGAAATAATGGAGTTTTGAGGTGAGACTTGTAGGCAAAGATGTCATGGTACAGAGCAGGAGTGCGTTCCAGTCCTAGGGGGCAGAGCAGCTAAAACGCCTAAGACCCATGGCAGGTGCTGTGGAGATCAGAAAGGCTGAGGATGAGGAGCAAAGGGTACTAGAGGATGTGTAAATTTGAAGTAAAGTTTGGATAAATATGGAGGCCCAAGGTTGTGGGG
>NW_007605275.1:0-269 GCF_000523025.1 Cynoglossus semilaevis | reverse complement strand
TTAAGTGATCTGATTGTGTTAATTGTGATTTGTTGTTAAATCCCGTTTAGGCCCAAACATCAATAGTTTGGGGGAGAAGTCAATGTAAATCACAGGACAATGAAATGTCTTCTCCTTCCTCACATCCGTCATCAGAGACCAATCTGTTGTCTCTCATAACTTCATGGTTGACAAAGGTCATTCGCCTGAGGCCCCGGCGGAGACTATATCCCCTCTCTGGACAGATGCTATGGCATAAGGGGGACCCGGATACCCCCCCCCCCCCCCCC
>NW_007605274.1:0-269 GCF_000523025.1 Cynoglossus semilaevis | reverse complement strand
CGTGTGGACAAGCAGAAGAACTGCATGACTCCAGCGTTTAAACACATTGTGTTGAAGAAGACGTTTTCCTGCGTGTCTCCCGTGTCTCTTCAGGAGAAGGTGTTGCTATGGTTACTTCAGTTCATGCAGGAACAAGCCATATCTCTGGACGAAGTTGACCAGAAGGGCAACACCGCCGTGCACGTTGCCGCTCAGTACGGACACCTCACCTGCATACAGGTGCGTACTGACGCTTGCGGGAATTTAAACATCATGTCTTGAAACTTTTT
>NW_007605273.1:0-269 GCF_000523025.1 Cynoglossus semilaevis | reverse complement strand
AACACATCGCTCCGTCATATCGGTTCTCGCTGTGAAATGAAGAGCTCTCTGTCAAGGGAAAAGACATTAGTCATGGGAGCAAAATGGATTAGGCTTCAACTGGGTTCGATACCGATGTAGCATCACAAGCGGCCTCTTCTCTTTTAACCTTGGTGGTAAGGTATCGACCAGATGTCAAACAAATAAATTTAAATCACTTGAAATGCTCCAGGGAGTCCAGCAGGGACCGTAATCGGTGCTGATAGAGAGTGAGATGTGACTGTACCACA
>NW_007605272.1:0-269 GCF_000523025.1 Cynoglossus semilaevis | reverse complement strand
TCATCATCATCAGAGAGACAGGGTTAGAGGATCTAAGGTTAAATGCTAACATGTTGGATAACTAGTTTCACGACACGACTCAACCCTGGATGCACTGACTTTGACGATTCCTACAATGACAAAAGGTTAAACTTCACGTTTGAACAACAGCGGCGGTATTTAAGGTTCATAAAGCCCACATTTTGGTATATGAAGTCCACATTCTCTAATACAGCCCACATTATCGAGTGGCGATGGTTGGCGCTAGAGATGGATGAACGTGTTATCAA
>NW_007605271.1:0-269 GCF_000523025.1 Cynoglossus semilaevis | reverse complement strand
TGGGGGTGGTGGAGGACAGAAAACACCAGCTCCTGACACTGGAAGAGGCGGCGAAGGAGGGTAGGTGCTGTTTGACAAACTGTTTGTTGATGGAGCAGGTGGAGGTGGGAAATCTGGGCCTGTGGAAGTTGGTGGAAGAGTAGGTATACCAGGGTCTGCAGGAGGAGCGGGAGGCAGACTACTATCAGTGGAGTTGGAGCCAATTTTTAAAGTGGGAACTGCGGGTGAAGGAACAGTGATGCCAAAGCTCCACCTGCAGGAGGAGAAGT
>NW_007605270.1:0-269 GCF_000523025.1 Cynoglossus semilaevis | reverse complement strand
GCCAGAACGGGTCCCAGAGCCAGTCTTTGGACACACCAGGTCTCAAAGCTGGAATTCCAACGTTGTATTTATCATTAATAACAACAATAAAAACAGCTGCAGTGAAATGTCTCTCTTCTGACACACAAATCAGTTTCACTGCCACACGGTGGCCTGTTGTTGCGCTACAGTCATCACAGTGAAAACTTTTACACCTTTCCACAGAGAAACTCGTCCTGGGTGACAGGTCATAAGATCCAGACTGCAGCAGGAGTTACACTCACACACAC
>NW_007605269.1:0-269 GCF_000523025.1 Cynoglossus semilaevis | reverse complement strand
TTTTTTATAGAAGTGGACACTTAAGTGAGTAGCATCCAAAACAACTACTGTTTCTGGTCTTAAAGTGGACATGCATGTCTCTAGCCAAAGCATACCTGAATAAATAAAAAAAATTTGGATTTCAGTTTGCAGATTGCAGAATAGATCTGAAAAGTCCTAAGACTTATTGAGAGGAGGAAAAAAAAAATTCAATTAAAACCTGTTTCAACGAGTGTCACTGCTGCTCAGGTTCACATTCATTCCGTTGCACTTACTGCACAACGATCCGG
>NW_007605268.1:0-269 GCF_000523025.1 Cynoglossus semilaevis | reverse complement strand
GGCTTATAGTACGGAAAATACGGTAGTTGGGGTTCTGCAGAACTGACTGGATATTTTTTGTGTCCATCTCTCTCCTGCAGGGTCAATGATATCGGGATACTGTGTGCAGAGCTGACGGCGTACTGTCGCTCGCTCAGTGCAGAGTGGCTGGGCATCCTCAAAGCTCTCTGCTGCTCCTCCAACAACGGAAACTGTGGCTTCAATGATTTACTGTGTAATGTAGATGTAAGTTGGAGGTTCTATCATAAGACATGCGTTGAACAATTTTT
>NW_007605267.1:0-269 GCF_000523025.1 Cynoglossus semilaevis | reverse complement strand
GGGGGGGGAGGAAAGGGAGGGGGGGGGCTTTGGCTGTGCTGCTCCGTGCTAACCTATGCCCCACATCACTCGGTGTTATGTGCTAGTAATAATTACATATGATGAAAATAATAAAACTCATCTTCATCTTCCGTTTCCATCAGTCCAGAGTAAATGATTGACATCCCTCAAACAACCAAGGTTGTTGTTGACATACATGAGAAGGTTTGCATGAATTCTTTCTTATAATTCACCTGAAAATGAAACTCATTTTCATCGGGGGCCACATC
>NW_007605266.1:0-269 GCF_000523025.1 Cynoglossus semilaevis | reverse complement strand
TCTTTCTGGTCTGTAGGGATGTGATCTATCTGTATGCATCACTGAAGAGCTCACTGCTTCAGACTCTGTTTACCAATTCGCCTTAGATTTATCACAACCTTGACGTCTCATCACATCAGAGTGTTTTATATGCTCAGTTGGTTGACCTGCATCAGAAAAACTCCACTGTTGTTAATTTCTACATTATTACATTGTATTTCTTTTTTAAAAATCTACACAATACGACAATTTGCATTTTTGTACAAAAGGTAAACACTGAACTGAAAAAA
>NW_007605265.1:0-269 GCF_000523025.1 Cynoglossus semilaevis | reverse complement strand
ACACACACACACACACACACTGTGTTGAGTCTTAAGGATCCTCACTCTTGAGAAAAATGTGCGTTTGCATATATAATGACAGACCTTGTTGTTTGGTCCTTTATGGAACTGACAGAATGGAAGGACTTTTTACTTTACTTTAACGCCACAGTAGTTTCTCTCCCATTGGAAGTCAGTTTATTTCGTAGTGACGTCGAAGTCTGTCGTGTCAGTGATCACATGACTTCAGGGCGGTCACAGCAGGAAGCGGAATAAAATCAGAATAAATC
>NW_007605264.1:0-269 GCF_000523025.1 Cynoglossus semilaevis | reverse complement strand
GAAACCCCTAATAATCAAAACCAGACCTGACCATCTTTATGTCGATTATCTGTAAAAAAAAAAAAATGCAAATAGTTTTCTGTTTGTTCCAAAAAAAATGAAATACAATTTTGTAGATGACATTGTATGTCCTGGATGGATATGTACTGTATCATGATTTAGATAATGTAGTGTTGACTTTTTCATTGAAACACTGAACTACAATGATTGATTGGTTCGTTTATACAGAATCTCTTTATTTATTTTAACAAAATACATAAATGTATCCC
>NW_007605263.1:0-269 GCF_000523025.1 Cynoglossus semilaevis | reverse complement strand
ACAGATTTAGCTTAGCATTTTAGGTTTAGCCCAGTGCACAGGCCATGTGTTTGACTCTTTGTGACATTTCCTGTTTTCCTTTTTTTTTGGCACCACTGTAGCTCCTCTGAAGTCATTAGAACTTCACTGCTCTGCATTCTGGGTAGTTTCCACTAGGTGCAAAAAGGAAATAAATCTGGGATGCTTCGCATTAACAATGTGCTGATTACGCAAACTGCTCTGCAGACGACCAAGCTGAGGTTGTGCTAGTCTGGCTTTTCTAGAGTTTT
>NW_007605262.1:0-269 GCF_000523025.1 Cynoglossus semilaevis | reverse complement strand
GCTACGATCAGCGTTTTTATTCTTAGCTCTTCCTCCGTCTGTTCTGATTATGTTTCTCATAATGGAGTCTGTGACTTCAGAGTTAACCCTTACATAATGATAAATCCATTATGGTGGTTCTCAGCCAATCAGCCGCCACCATCACCGGGACACGCACCAACAGTTCACTCCAGCTCCCGTTACGTCTCTGCTGCAGTGATAACGGACCGACCACGTTTTCAACGTGGCTCTGTTGTCAAAGCAGCAGAAAAAAACAGAAACTTGTTCAC
>NW_007605261.1:0-269 GCF_000523025.1 Cynoglossus semilaevis | reverse complement strand
CCTCAACAGACCACAATTTAACTAGGAACAAATTTAAGTGATCAAGGCTGGTTAACTAACTTAACTTTTAAAATATTTTTGGTCAAAAAAAACAAATTCTTGGCTGCTCTCACATTCTAATTTTTTTTTCTGGTTGTGAAACAGGGCTAAATGCTGTAGGTGTCATCCTGCAAGCCTTTGAGCAGTTCAGGTTGAAATCGTGCATTGACTTCAAACCAAGAGACCAGGAAAGGGATTATGTCATTGTCCAAAAGTTGGATGGGTATGTA
>NW_007605260.1:0-269 GCF_000523025.1 Cynoglossus semilaevis | reverse complement strand
TTGGTTCCTTGTTCTCACAGTTCTGTCCATGGATCAGTTCAGACGGTGGTGGTGTTTCTGATCACTGCAAGTATTGAGGGATACATCCATGCAGGTCTATGATCTCAGGCCACTCTTCATATTTGTTATGTTCCCTTTCATTCTTTAGGGTCTAGAACAAAAATAACAGGTGAGGAGAACACAGTCACATGACCAGACGTTTCACTTCAACAAAGTCAGGTTAGCCATGCTAACGGGGGCTAATCAACCTTTAGCTCTAATCTGAGGCG
>NW_007605259.1:0-269 GCF_000523025.1 Cynoglossus semilaevis | reverse complement strand
AAAAAAATACATTTCTCTTTATTTCCTCTAAATAGGATCTAGATTTACCAGACACCACGAATATTGAACAGAATTTTACCAACATTTAAAGACAACAATCATTTATAAAATGATGAAGAAATCGCTCTCGCTGACAATTGATTTAAGTGAAGCTAGTTCTAAAAGCAGTAGCAGCGACCGGTCGATGTCCGTTTTCTTGACACGGTCTACGTTCGAGACATTCGTAGCTGTCCGTGTTTTTCCAGGTGACGGCGAGAGAAACAGTTTCC
>NW_007605258.1:0-269 GCF_000523025.1 Cynoglossus semilaevis | reverse complement strand
GAGTCTGATAACAATCACTAACTGAAGGGGCCAGTAGAGAGCTCGCAGAAGAAGAAGAAAAAAAGAACAGGAAGTCACCACCGACAATCACTTCCTGTCACGACATTCGTTTAGCGTAATCTTCATCAGTTACACAGCGAACCACGTGGTCTGATAATCTCACTGTGACGTCGACATGTAATAACGTCCACAAACACGAACGCTGGTTCCCGTCCGCTCCTCTACAACGGCCGCGTTTCAGGACTTAAACTTCAGTTTTTCACAAACCT
>NW_007605257.1:0-269 GCF_000523025.1 Cynoglossus semilaevis | reverse complement strand
GCTAATTCACAGTTGGGAGAAATAATGCATCCAACTCGGTGAGAATTAAATCAAACAACTGAGTCACATTCAAATCCGATTACGAACCAACTGTATGAAACAAATACAGTTTGTTTACAGTTTGTGTCCAGCTTCACTCAGATGACGGCTGACTTACTACACAACAAAAGTGAGACACACCGAGACTGATCTCAGAGTCTGATCCATGAATCACATTTTCCCTCCTCCAAGTGAACACTGTCATTAATTAAACACTCGTTAAGACCTTT
>NW_007605256.1:0-269 GCF_000523025.1 Cynoglossus semilaevis | reverse complement strand
ATGTTACTTTTCACTCTTAATTATACATGGATGTGAATGTTTACAGTGGCTGCTAATTGATCCAAATAACAAGGGACCCACGTGATGGCCAGTGGGCTAACCTATTAGAATGTGTCTAGCTCTAGACTGTATACCCCTATACTCCCACAAGGAGGGGGACCCCTCCCCGTGCTTGATTACCCCTCCCCTCTCTTGACAGGCCTTCATTTTTTTTTGATAAGGGGCCAACTGAGTGGCGTCCATAACAAGTGCATTCAATCAGACAGTTT
>NW_007605255.1:0-269 GCF_000523025.1 Cynoglossus semilaevis | reverse complement strand
TGCGTATTTATTGCACCGCCTGCAGCTGCAGCAGAGGGAGCTAAATGCGGTTTGTTTGTGAACAATAGCAGAATTGTTGAATTCTCTCTAAAAGCAGAAAAAAACCCCACATGATATGTGAGTCAATAAAACGGGAGTTTTAAATACCCTTCATGGTATTAACAATCAAGTACATGTGAAGTACTCCATGGTAATACTTTGAAGTAGATACAATATCTCAGATTGATTTTACTGCCCTAACTTGGATTGTTTTCTCCACACACACACAC
>NW_007605254.1:0-269 GCF_000523025.1 Cynoglossus semilaevis | reverse complement strand
CACCGCACATCCAGACGCGATGAACTTCCAATTTGCATCATCTGTGAACAGCGGTGTTTACAGTGTTCCTGGGTGCACGCTTAAAAAAAATAAATAAATAAAGTACTCAAGTGGCAAGTGTGCGTGTGCCTGTGTACGTATGGGCCTGGGCTCACATGAATAAGAGATGTAAATGATAGATGATGGAAGCAGAGTCGGAGACTTTGAGAGTTTATGCAGAGTTCAAACCAGATGCACTGATTTTTTTCGTTCAGATTTGTGTGTGTGTG
>NW_007605253.1:0-269 GCF_000523025.1 Cynoglossus semilaevis | reverse complement strand
TGTTGATGTTAATGGAGCCATGTGTTGTATATATTTTCACAAGCGTTATTGTATACACAAGCAGTACTGGCAGTGATAATTTAGCCTAATTGTTACGACAACAATTCCTTCAGTCCCACAGTGACCTTTAGTCATCACTCCAGCCTATGTGGAGGTTTGGAGCAAAATGGATTACTGTTGATTTTCTGCAGGAAAACAACAAACAGGGTTTGGAAATGACTACATCAGCAAAATGAATATAGACAAGAGCCCACACTAAAAACATGTTT
>NW_007605252.1:0-269 GCF_000523025.1 Cynoglossus semilaevis | reverse complement strand
ATACATATATATTTGTATATATATATAGATGTACTTCACAGCTGGGCTACACTGCATTTGAGACTGCTCCCTCGTCCTGTAAATGAATGACCTATAAAGTGCAGGAATGTAGTAGATGGAAACAAACCCAGGTGAAGAATGCAAACTTTGTTCAGCTCGAAAGGAATCAGGCGACGTCAAACGTGAGCACTTCAATGATCTACAATGAGGGGAATTTTTCCTTCCTTGGAGTCGAGTTCATTTAAATCTCACCTGTTAAATACAGTTTT
>NW_007605251.1:0-269 GCF_000523025.1 Cynoglossus semilaevis | reverse complement strand
TGGTGGTTCTCGGAGATCTGAGTCAAATGTTTTCCTGTTGTGTTGGAAACTGCGGTCCTTGGTCCAGACCTGTCGGAGCTGAACGACCTTTAGAGCCAATCACGGACATTAGATGATAAGCATCAGTTTCCACCACTACAGCCTCCTGTTGTTCTGTCACAGCTCTAAAAAAAACCCAAACATGTAAATTAGAGATTCAGGCTGTTGGTCTTCACAGACCGACGGAAAAACCAGACTGACGACAACAGGCGTCTCACCACCGTGTCCTC
>NW_007605250.1:0-269 GCF_000523025.1 Cynoglossus semilaevis | reverse complement strand
AGGATGGAAATGAGCCTTCAGAGACAACAAGGCTTTTACAACATGTGACCAAGAAGAAGAAGGAGTCTAACAAGAGAAGGGAATAAGATGAAGATTTTGGGAGCACAGACCAAAGTCTGCAGTTTGATTTGTTCATTTGACAACATAATGAATTTGGACGGAAGTGGGCCAAATGAAGACCAAGACCAAAAATGAGGCCGTAATATAGACCTACCAGACAGTAAAAGCAGAGTGAGAACTCCCAGCTAGAGCCAATCCCAGCTATCTAC
>NW_007605249.1:0-269 GCF_000523025.1 Cynoglossus semilaevis | reverse complement strand
AGTTATTGCTGTCATTACTTTTTTAATTGGGCCACAGTGAAATTTCTCTTCAACGAGTGACACGTTTTGGAGGAATTACAAAAACAAAAAGTTTGAATAACTTGGACTGTATTGAGGAAGCAATATTTTTAGGTGCCAAAAAAAGAGGAAGACTCACAGACGAAGGACAGTGAGGATCAGTGAGGGACAGGGTGTGAAAAGAGAAATGGATATTTGGCAGCAGTCACTACTGAAAGAAGCACCAGAAAAACAGAGAACTGAATCTGAGA
>NW_007605248.1:0-269 GCF_000523025.1 Cynoglossus semilaevis | reverse complement strand
CTGGTGAAAGTGAAACTGTCTGTTCAGTAGACATGTGAGTGTAGACATGTGAGTGTAGACAGCAGGTTCTGGCGTCAGTTACTGCACTTCAACGTGGAGAAAGACATCAAATTAAAGGGGAAAACTCAAACCAAATAAAACTACATGTATTTATATTATAAGAAATGCGATCTCCTAAATCAGGGGTCTGCAGCCATGAACACCAGGTTAATGTCCATAACATAATGTTAAACCTTGTTCTGTTTCTTTGTGTTTTTGATAATATATAT
>NW_007605247.1:0-269 GCF_000523025.1 Cynoglossus semilaevis | reverse complement strand
ATTGGACTGCAGCCCTATTTGTAGTAATGCAGTTAGAAATAGTATATTTTTTTCTCATTTCCTCCTATTCAACAAATACTTAATTATATTCCTGCATAGCAAAATATTTGTGATGATGTCACTTGTGTAGTTGTACATCTTGGTCACATACGGGCCACATATTGGCCATACTACTGTATGTTGTAGGCTAAAAGAGGTCTGAAAAAACCTCAAACTGCCCCAGATATGGTCAGTGTTAACACTCTACCATAAACAGAGGCCAAAAATGG
>NW_007605246.1:0-269 GCF_000523025.1 Cynoglossus semilaevis | reverse complement strand
GGGACACACAGGTGTTTTCCATTAGGTGTAAAAGGGAAAAACAGCGGAGCTTTATCTTGAATTTCAGTCAAATTTCTATTAGCTCGGTAGTTAACCTCCCGATGGCCGCCGAATAAAATCCCACGGACAACCCCTGTCTGTGACGCCGCTATGCTTTTTGGCAGCACATCAAAAAGGCGCGTTACGACCCCGGACGTATGAAAAACAGTTGACGTTGCTGTTTCAGCCTTTGAAGTTTGGACCTCGGGGTCGGTGTGTGCTGCGGATTA
>NW_007605245.1:0-269 GCF_000523025.1 Cynoglossus semilaevis | reverse complement strand
TTTTATTGAAAAGTTGGTTAGAAATCTTTAGGGTTTGATCTAGGAATATGAAAAAAAAAATTCTAAATATTGTAAAAAGGGAAAAAACATATATCAAGGAGAGAAACTGCAGTTTAGAATTTCCACTAAAATTATGCGCATGACATTAAAAGATTGAAAAACCTGTTTAGATGGTTTATTTCTGCTGTACTAACGGCTAATCAAAACAATACACACCTTTGCATTCTAAGACACAACTAATTGCGTCTTAGTGCTTTTTTTTTTTTTTT
>NW_007605244.1:0-269 GCF_000523025.1 Cynoglossus semilaevis | reverse complement strand
AACTGCTGTCTTTTACAGGTTGGTATTCTGGATGTCGATCTGTGTGGTCCCAGTATCCCTCGCATGCTGAGTGTAGGGCGGCCTGACGTGCACCTCTGTGACGCAGGCTGGGTGCCGGTCTACACGGACGCTCAGAAGAGCCTGGCGCTCATGTCCATTGGCTTTCTACTAGATGATCCGGACAAAGCAGTGGTGTGGAGAGGACCCAAGAAAACAGGTTTGTTAGTTTTACAAATGTGGTTTTACACCAGTTCAATCAGTCATCCTCA
>NW_007605243.1:0-269 GCF_000523025.1 Cynoglossus semilaevis | reverse complement strand
CTGACAGGATTTGTAGTATTAGCGGTGCATATGCTATGTTATAGCACTTTTTTGTTGTTGTTGTTGACCTGTGAAAAAAAGATAGAGACATTATAGGAAACAAATACCACTGATGTGTGTTTAATTTCAGATGTAATTTCTCATGTGTTTATAATACTAAGCTTTGATTGTTCCAGTTTCAATGTTTATTCAAATATAAAGATACATTTCAACATTACATTACAAGTTTGACCCGTTACTTGGTCCCAGTTTTTAATTTCGGCCCACTG
>NW_007605242.1:0-269 GCF_000523025.1 Cynoglossus semilaevis | reverse complement strand
AATGGGAAGGACTCATTTGTTTCACGTTTGTTTGTTCTCATCCCATCTCCATCCTGCATTTTGTTTGCGTTTGAGACAAATCCCACTCCAATACACTAGGTGGCAGCAGAGGTAAGCGTACAAACATCCGGGGACGATAAGCTTAAGCCGAATGTGGTCCCTGGTGTAAACAGGAAGAAAAGGCAGCGTCGGATGTGGCTGATTGAAGACTGAAGGTGAGCTAAGAGACATTTTGTACCCGATAATGTTTTTACAAAAAAAAAAAAAAA
>NW_007605241.1:0-269 GCF_000523025.1 Cynoglossus semilaevis | reverse complement strand
TTTTTTTTTTTTTTTTACTAATTTTTCAAAAGAACACCAACTTCTTAATAAATCAATGTGTGTCCCCACTGGTTCTGTCTTCAATCATCACCAAAGAGAACAAAGGGAAAAACTGGGGCAAAGAGCAGGCAGTGACTCTAACACATTTTGCGCGTACATTCTTTTTAATTCATTTCTACAACGCTGACGTGTGACGTACAAACAAGACCCAATTTCTGCCTTTTAGAATTAGTATTTGTATCCTTAGAGGTGCCACTGTGGGTTTCACA
>NW_007605240.1:0-269 GCF_000523025.1 Cynoglossus semilaevis | reverse complement strand
GGTGGTTTTGTGTTCACAGTGTGAGTGTGCATCAGAGTGGAGTCATTCTGTTAAACGTGAGAGCCTGTTAGCGCCTATCTCTCTCATGGGAGAATAGGAGACAGGGATGGAAACAGGGAAATGTTATCAACCAAAAAGCTTTTTTTTTCACCTGGAGAAGCAGAATTATTTTAGGTTTTCTACCATAGCTACAGAATATCAGGATAATCATGGCATATAACTGGAGACAGCAACAAAAAAGTTCATGATAGACTTTGTTTCTTTGGCCA
>NW_007605239.1:0-269 GCF_000523025.1 Cynoglossus semilaevis | reverse complement strand
TTTTTATTTAAAAAAAAAAAAATCTTTAATTTGCCACTCTGTGTGTGTGTAGATATATGTCAATATACTTTTTTGCATATATATGTGTATATATAGTATAAAATATTCTAAAGGTTGTATATTATACATACATAATAATTTAATATAATAGTAACTCTAAGCCTGGGCTCAGACAAGTGATGTTTTTGTTGTAAGGCAAGAAAACTAACCGTCCATCCACTGGGCTGACTTATTTTCTTCTGTATCAAATTCCTGCCAATTTGTCAGTT
>NW_007605238.1:0-269 GCF_000523025.1 Cynoglossus semilaevis | reverse complement strand
GTATTTATGTATACAAACACAAGTATATATATACATATACATGCATACATACATACATATATATAACAAATGAAGACAATTCTCTGCTTTTTTATTGTATTCCAAAATTTCAACCTTTTGCTTTTTTGAGTTTTTTGTATATATTAGTATATATTTTGTTTGTATATTTTTTAAAATTTTTTAAAATTTTTGAAATTTTTAAAATTTAAAAATGTTATTAAAAATTTAATTAATTTTTTTAAATTGTATATATTTTGTTTGTTAATAGT
>NW_007605237.1:0-269 GCF_000523025.1 Cynoglossus semilaevis | reverse complement strand
ACATCTCTCCTGTGTGGTGGAAGCTGAAGGTCTATGCTGCTATATTCTAATAAAGGTCATCATGGTGACTCTAATACTCAGTTGATACACAGTTATTTAACCACACCGCAGAAGCTTTAAATACCACCTCAACGCCTAGCATGCGTTAGTGTATTGAGTTATACTTTTGTATATTTCTTTTGACATTTTCCCATATTAATAATTCCTATATTTGTATGAGTCGTAAATTGTGGCATATGTGAAAAATATACTGTACATCTACCTGTTGT
>NW_007605236.1:0-269 GCF_000523025.1 Cynoglossus semilaevis | reverse complement strand
CACTACAAGGAAACCAAAAACTCACAGCACTTTATTGGATACTGCGGTTGTTTTGATGATTAAGATTTGATTGACTGCCTCAAACCTCAAAGCTTCTGTAAACTGGATTCAAATATTAAAGTTGTTTGCTGTCAGTTATATAATCAGGTCAGGGTTTTTTCAAAAATCTGATCCTCAGTCTGTCTCACTGTAAAGACTTTGAAGAAGCCAAAGTGTTTGGATCACCCACAGTGAAGCAGGTGTCATGCTGTGTGTGTGTGTGTGTGTGT
>NW_007605235.1:0-269 GCF_000523025.1 Cynoglossus semilaevis | reverse complement strand
TTTTCTGCCTAGCATCAGCGGACGTGTTTGTGAAGTTTGTCAGTCCTCCAGGTCACTGTGTCCTGCGGAGTGTAGATAAAGACCACTAATCGTCTCAGATTTTTCTCTGTGTTCCTGAATAAACACAGATAAACCTTTTACAATGTAGTGACTTAATTATGTTCCATTCGTTTGGCTTCGATCTCTTATGTCGTGTTAATGTATAAAAATCCACCCTCCATTTGGTGACGAGGAAGGCTGTGAATATTATTTTTCATACTCAAGTTTAC
>NW_007605234.1:0-269 GCF_000523025.1 Cynoglossus semilaevis | reverse complement strand
AAAAAAAAAAAAGAAAATGACACGGGCAGAGGGGAAAAGATGCAAAATGCAAAGTGAGAGACAAAATGTTGGACAACTGAATGTGAGTTCACTGACCTGAAAGTCAGGTCGATGTGTATTTCAGGCAGGTTTTTATTCAGGGCTTCCAGTCCCATCTGGTACTGATGTTCAAGAGCTTTGTACAGTTGGTGGTTCCAGTGCTGACGCCACGCCTGCATGTCATCAGACCGGAAGCCCTGCCGATATCATTTGAAGGAGAACGGTCTAGT
>NW_007605233.1:0-269 GCF_000523025.1 Cynoglossus semilaevis | reverse complement strand
GGGGGAGTAAAAGAGAGACAACAATGCACCTGGCAGATCTGGCTAAAGAGCTGACATGTTTGTGTTATATATGTATGTGTTATACTTTTTTGTGTTGTAATTATCTCTCACTATTTAGCCCTCTAGTGGCAGGTTTTGCTGTTTCTGGCATTATGTTATCTTTGGCTTATTGTTGGCTAACAAAGGGTCCAGTGGCTAAATCCTCCATGTACGGCTAAAGCAAAAACATTGCAAAGGTCAGGTTTAAGATTGCTAAAGAGTTTTTTTTT
>NW_007605232.1:0-269 GCF_000523025.1 Cynoglossus semilaevis | reverse complement strand
GACAAGGGGAGATGCTGAGAGACGCTAGCATGCATGAGCCAATCAGCGTTAGGAACAGAAGAGCATGATCAATTAGCCAAATAGCCAAGAGTACACCGAGTACACGTTGCATTAGCCAGTAGTGTGCTGTGAACGATCTTGTCCAAGTAAACAAAGCAACCAGCAATCGTTCGCAAAAGGATCGAGAATCCGCATTTTTAAAGCCAAAACTTTTGTATCTTTCAGTTGTTTTTTTGCTATAGTTCGGGATATAGCGACAATTTCACGAG
>NW_007605231.1:0-269 GCF_000523025.1 Cynoglossus semilaevis | reverse complement strand
ACTTTCTCGGTTGTCTTAAACAGCTCTGATTTTTTTATTTTATTTTTATCACATTATCTTTGAATGTTTTTGCATAATTTTGTCTGGATTAAATCAAAGCAAATTGCACCTTTTTTATTTTATTTCCCAAGACAAAAAGAGATTTGAAGGAAACTAAAGTCCAGTCTTTAGAAAAGACAGAGAAGGAGGTCATGACCTGGTCTGAGAACCCCAGAATTCTACCAAAGAAAAATTACCTCGGCAAAGACTGAAGAATACGGAAAAAAAAG
>NW_007605230.1:0-269 GCF_000523025.1 Cynoglossus semilaevis | reverse complement strand
CATCCGTTGGAGTTCTGCTCGGCTTACGACGCTGGAGCAGTCTGGGGAGAATAAATGAGATGAGGACACGGTCTCAGGTGAAAAACCACAGGATCATTGCAGAGATCTGAATCCAACACCAATCTGAATAAAGATCAGTGCCACGGGGGTTCTGCCCTCTCACTCGCCACAGAAACAGCTATTTCTAGGAGCAGGGACACACAAAACTACTAATGTGGTTCATATCTCGCTGTTCAGTACCGGAGAGGTCTAAGCAGGTGTTAGAGCCT
>NW_007605229.1:0-269 GCF_000523025.1 Cynoglossus semilaevis | reverse complement strand
ATAAAAACATTGTCTAAAATTCTCTCTGGGATTTAGCAAGTAGAAATAATTTTGAAACAGGAAAAGTGTAATCTGATTTAATGTTAGACAGTGAGAAAAATACCAAATACTAAAAACATAAAAATAAAATATAAATAATAAATAAACAATATTTAAATATTATTTAAATATTAATTATTATTAGTATTAATAATATTATTAATATTTTTAAATACTATTATTTAAATAGTAATGTTTAAATCATAAATAATAAATAAATAATAAAATAA
>NW_007605228.1:0-269 GCF_000523025.1 Cynoglossus semilaevis | reverse complement strand
TTTGTTTGTTTTGTTTTCTCTCTCTGACTGAACACAGTCTCACAAGATACACAGAAGCTCAATAAATCAGTGGGAAAACATGACACTTACGTCAGGCCTTTAATGTCAATAACCGCTCTAATTTATGTTTGACACTTTCTGTTCATTTGACAAGTGTTGTCAGTAATTACAGTAGTTTCTCTTGCTTATTACTTTTAAACAAAAGTAGAGTTTTCTTTCTTCTTTTAACCCCAAAAAGCATAATTATTGCATCAGTTTTATTTATTTAC
>NW_007605227.1:0-269 GCF_000523025.1 Cynoglossus semilaevis | reverse complement strand
GCTGCTGCAGATGAAGGAGAGAGGTACAGCAGGATGATGTCACTGTTGACCTCGGTGACCTCGGTGACCTCTGATCTCACCGGTTTGTTGTCACTGAGACACGGTCGCTCTGTGAGAAGGTTAATCTGACAAAATGAGACTAATCTGACGTGTGCTCCGCGTCACTGTCATCAAGAGGGAAACTCTAGTACGGAGCAGGTCTGTCCTGCAGATTCTCTGTCCTGAAACACCACTGAGGAGCAAACTGATACACACACACACACACACAC
>NW_007605226.1:0-270 GCF_000523025.1 Cynoglossus semilaevis | reverse complement strand
ACTGGTGTGTTTATTTGGAGAGGATCCTGGCAGAGAGTTCAGCCGTGACTTCTTTCATTTAACTTGTTCCTCAGTAAATACTTATCTGTATGCAAGAGGCTCCCCGAGGTCAGAGTGTGTGGGTGAGTGTGTGTGTGGGTGAGTGTGTGGGTGAGTGTGCGGGTGAGTCAGCCTGTACGCCCGTGCACACGTGCTGCACAACGTAATTACCTGTAATCATCCCCAAAAGTTTATACTGTACAAATAGCCTAACTATGTGTAAGTATATGG
>NW_007605225.1:0-270 GCF_000523025.1 Cynoglossus semilaevis | reverse complement strand
TCCTTCCGTTCCTGTCTTGATGTTTTGGGGGTTTTTTTTCTCTCCTCTTTGGTTTTATTTCATCACTGATTGGTTGGTTGTTCAGATTACTGCAGTACAGGTGGACTGTGGGAGGTTTGGAGCGTTTTCTCAGAGTGTGAGTTTTCAGTCTTCCAGGTCAGATGTGGGACCTGAACTGGTCCTTGACCTCTGGACGTATTCAGTTCTAACTGAGAGCTGGTGCAGTGTTTTATCCTCTTAGTAAAACCTGAATGAAGACAACACTGATGT
>NW_007605224.1:0-270 GCF_000523025.1 Cynoglossus semilaevis | reverse complement strand
TATTATGAATTTTCTTACTGATCCTGTTTAGTTGAACACTACCTTGACATACGACAAAGATCTCATTCAGCAGCTCTGAGTCTGGTCTCTTTCTTAGCAGTCGGAGACATCTGCTGTCACCTAGTGGAAAAACTGTTATTTGCGAACAAATTCTGTAAATAATTTTAATAATATTTTCAGACCAGATGAGCGGAATTGGGTAATTTTCCATGGTACGTTGGATGATTTTCACAGCACGCTAATGCACCAGAGCGCAGTGATGTGTAATCA
>NW_007605223.1:0-270 GCF_000523025.1 Cynoglossus semilaevis | reverse complement strand
GACCTGTAATCAACTCTGACTTGACTTGAAAGTTACGTAATTTTAGCGACTTGTTGGGAGACTCGGACATCAACACTGCCCCGTGAGCACCTGTCGGAGCGTCGTAGTGTAAAGATTGTTTGTCTTCAGACTGTCCTGTAAAAAACAGTTCTTTGTTTCCTTCAGTTCATTTAAAACGAAAGCAATATCCCTGCAGTTTGGTTTAAAACAAAGCCAAGGTCCAAATCAGAAGTCTTCAACTCAGAGAAGGAGGAAATGAGTGACTGTGAT
>NW_007605222.1:0-270 GCF_000523025.1 Cynoglossus semilaevis | reverse complement strand
ATAAAGGCACAGCAGCTCTCACATAATCTTAATGACGAACTGCTCATGGCAGGACCAAGGCGCTGCCAACTAATGGAGTAGAAGCAAGCTCCTGGTCAGTGCACAAAGTGGTTAATGTAGGTGCCCCTCTCCAGCAGCAAGGGACGCTGCTCAGCACTGAACTTCAACACAAGGGGCTTGAGTCGATTCAGAGGTTCTCTAAACCAATATTGAATTTGGGGGGAATGAAAAGCAGTGCAGTGCTGGATGTTTTAAACCTGGTTGCCTTTT
>NW_007605221.1:0-270 GCF_000523025.1 Cynoglossus semilaevis | reverse complement strand
GACTGGACTGGACTGTTGTGAGTTAGACCAGATCAGAAGTCATTATCACCACTGATTGGAGATCAGTGTTCTGCTCTCCTGAGCTCTTACTGAGAAGTACCGTGTGTTAGTGGTAAACTGATTCCTGAGTCTTAACCACAGACTGGACTGAAGAAGTGGACGTAGTCCTCAGGTTACCTGGTGACCGCTTTATCGTCACATGTGTCGTCATTGTAGATTAAAATAACAAGTTAATGCAAATTAGTTTTTGCCATTTCCAAAACAGGGTGG
>NW_007605220.1:0-270 GCF_000523025.1 Cynoglossus semilaevis | reverse complement strand
AAAAAAATTCTTCTAAATGTAATATAACCAAGCACATTATATATGTATAAATATATACATATAAACCAAATCTTAATTATAAATAATTAACGAATCAATCAAATCAATTGTAGAATGGGATTTATCGTCGGAGTCCAAAATGACCAGGAAATACTTGGACTTCTGTGGCCTTTGTTGATTGTATGTAGCTGTGACTTCACTGCATGCACCTCAAACCCCAACACTCACGTACAAACCTCTCATTCTTGATCTTCAGAGGAAGAACAATCA
>NW_007605219.1:0-270 GCF_000523025.1 Cynoglossus semilaevis | reverse complement strand
TATCCACTAAAAACTGGTTCCTGATCCTTTTTACAGCGCTCACCTGGTTGATACAACTACTGTTGTTGCCCCTCCGTCCATGTTAACACATTTAGAGTCACTGCTTCAAAACTCAACTTTTATAAATAGACTATAGATTGTATTAAAGAATGGGAACCATTGCTTCAATAGAACAAATTCTTCAAATCATTATTTCATTTCATTCATTTGGGATTCTGTACTGTAACAGACCATTGTAAAAGCTGAGTTTATATTCTGAGTCTCTTGTTT
>NW_007605218.1:0-270 GCF_000523025.1 Cynoglossus semilaevis | reverse complement strand
CATAACTGTAGTTCTATCATATATATAAACTGGGCAGCTCGGGGAGTTCATACCGCCCTCGTCTGGTGAATACTGGGATTTCATCCATCTCCATTCACAACCCTGAAAGAGATCAAGCAATAGACGACGAATGAATCAATCATTTCAAAACTCTTCTTCACACATACAATAGTGTTAATCATAATGATATTTGTCAGGTTCACAATGTCTGCTTTAATTCTTTATATTTTTTTTACAGCCAAAATGTGCGGTACAGCAGGAGAGATCCTG
>NW_007605217.1:0-270 GCF_000523025.1 Cynoglossus semilaevis | reverse complement strand
TGTGTTAACAGCAGATTTGACACCCCTGTTCTAAAGACAAGAAATTTCCCAAACATCATTTCACAGATCTCTTAAGTCGTCTGGGACTGACAAAAATCAATGTCATTGAAATTTTAAGTCAACAAAGTTGGGCAACACGATATATAGTTTTGTAAGAGATACAGTATTTATACACTGCATTTCCAAACAAGCTTAAGATTGAAGTTCAAGATTTTAAGTCAACAGCGGTGTAAACTTTTCTATCCAGATTTTGCCATAGCGTGACAGAGA
>NW_007605216.1:0-270 GCF_000523025.1 Cynoglossus semilaevis | reverse complement strand
GGCCTGGTACCAAATGACCAACAGACCAGCACCGGTCCCCGACCCGGGGTTTGAGAACCCCTGGGTATAGTGATATTTTGGGCCATAATATTTATTAATAAACGTATAATGTCTAACAATAAAATCTATCCAAGTTACAAACAAAAATGTACCAGTTCAGTGCCATATCCTGCATATTTAGTCCACACACAGCATGAACTGATAGCATATGGCCAAATGACTCCAGTTTTACAGAAGCAGTTCAAGCCCAGCTTAGGTGACATAAACAGT
>NW_007605215.1:0-270 GCF_000523025.1 Cynoglossus semilaevis | reverse complement strand
AAAAAAAAAGCCATTTGTACGTGTACCTCATTACATGTATTACTTACTGTGTGGGAATTTTGGAGGGTTGTCATTAACATCTGTGAGAGTGATTTTCACTTCAGTGGTCCCTGACAGCCCACCCATGTGACCACCCATATCCTTAGCCTGAATGATGACATCATATTCCTGGCGTGCCTCACGGTCCATGTTCGGCAGGGCAGTGCGGATTATACCTAAGTGATCAGGGTTAAAAATCAGTATACTTCTTAAAAGGCTTTGTATTCTTTT
>NW_007605214.1:0-270 GCF_000523025.1 Cynoglossus semilaevis | reverse complement strand
GTGGCAGTGATGTGGCCGATCTGGGTATTGCGTCTTATTGCAGTTCAAAGTTCAAAAGCTCACGCCAACATCCTTGGCTCAAATCATGATAAAATGCGTTTTCGGAAGCAGAACCGGACTGATTTTGTTTCCTTTGTCTTGAAATACTGCCAATTACTGGGTCGATTTTCTTTCTGTAAATACTTTTATTTCCATTTGAAAACGTGAAGAAATAACAGATCTGTGGATTTACAAACAACAGATAAACCATGTCACTGTGATCTGAAGTGA
>NW_007605213.1:0-270 GCF_000523025.1 Cynoglossus semilaevis | reverse complement strand
ATATATATATATATTGTGTTTTCTGTGTATTTTATTTACATATACAATTACAAAAAAAAATTGAACAATTGTAAATAAAACCCCCATTCACATGAAATTAAATTGGAAATTAAAAAGTATTTCTGTTGCAATTTGGTGAAAACCGGGGTTTAAATGCGTTTTTCTGATCTGTTATGCAGTGTCACAGAAGAGAGCCAAACTCTTGTAATTATTTTTATGTACAAAGAATAAACAACGCTCTATGGCACATGTGTCAAACTCAAGGCCCGG
>NW_007605212.1:0-270 GCF_000523025.1 Cynoglossus semilaevis | reverse complement strand
AACGGTGGCCTGATTGAGTAGGCTTATTGCTCTGTCTGCGGTTGTTCCAGGTGATGGTGGTGGTGAAATACCTTTTCCAGTTTGGATTCTTCCCCTGGAACAGTGTTTACGAGATGACTCTAAATGAAGATAAACCTTTCTTCCCACCTCGCATCCTGGGTCTGGAGAAGACAGACAACTACATTAAATATGACCTTCTTCAGCTGCTAGCCCTCTTCTTCCACAGGTCCCTGCTAATGGTGAGTTTCTGTTTATAAAGAGTACAGAACA
>NW_007605211.1:0-270 GCF_000523025.1 Cynoglossus semilaevis | reverse complement strand
AATGTCAATGTAAAATTAATTTACTGTAGTTTGTCAGGCTTGTAGGTTAAATGTATTCAATGATTGACAGATATGACCTGAGAAACAGCATTAGCCTGAAAATCTGTTCCAAGTTGATGTTTTGGTTTCTACAGTAATTGTTTTCTGAATCATTCCTAGTTACAGTCAGGTTTTTGTGTTGAAAAAATTCTTCAACAAAAATAATTTGCTACTGATAAAGACATTTTTCTTTTTTAGTGAAATGTTAGCACTTCATAATGCTATTTTTTT
>NW_007605210.1:0-270 GCF_000523025.1 Cynoglossus semilaevis | reverse complement strand
TTTTATTCTCCTGGTGATTTTTTTTTACTTATGTGGCTAAAGTATGATATAATATGATAACATTGGTGACCACACATGTCACTGTGGTCACCCAAACGTCTGATGTGACCAGAGGCTTCTGTTTCCCCACAGTTACACACACTGTCACATGGTGAGTCACCAGCAAACTGTCAACAGAGAGGAGGAGGAAACGTTTGTGTAGAAACGACACTAAGATCCCGGGGCTCATACACTGTGGAGGGTTTCACACCAGTGTGTGTGTGTGTGTGT
>NW_007605209.1:0-270 GCF_000523025.1 Cynoglossus semilaevis | reverse complement strand
AAATTATATCATTTGGAAAGGTTTGGCCCGGCCGGATTAAAGAGCTGAACGGGCCTCATCCGGGGCCCCCGGGCCTTAGTTTGCCCAAGCCACCCCTAGGGGGTGCACTGGCCACTGTGTGAACCTCTGCTGTAATACAAGACCACTAAGTTTTTTATGATTAAAAAAAAACATTCGTAATAATAATGATAATGACAATAACAATTTATTCTTCTACCGTCCGCTAGAAATGGTATCATAAAAAATCAGTTTAAAAAAAAAAAAAAAAAA
>NW_007605208.1:0-270 GCF_000523025.1 Cynoglossus semilaevis | reverse complement strand
TGAAAAACCCTGCTGCCTGCAATTGTGTTTAAGATTTAAGTTTATGGGCCAATAACCAGGACAGTAACCAGCTGACCAAGAACCTGCTGTTGAGAGTGCTGTAGATTACCTCGTCTTGGTTGCAAAAACACCCCCCAAAAAACAGTGTGCATACGTTTATGTAATAAATGCAACCACCAAGAAACGTAGATAAACATACACAGACTGACACCCACCTGCACAGTGTTTTTGAGACGTATGGAAAGAAAGCACTGTCTTAGCAGCAGGGTA
>NW_007605207.1:0-270 GCF_000523025.1 Cynoglossus semilaevis | reverse complement strand
TGAAGATACTTGTTTCTATGCACTTGATTATCCTTATCAAATTTTGGGAAAACATTTAGGAAATATACTTGAAATCTACTGCAGCCCAGTCATTCCATTGTGGGGAAAATTTATATTTTAATTAGAGGTTTTTCAAAAACATGAAACATACACATAAACACAAGGGGGCGCAATTCTGCCTTTGCGTTGTTCAGGTACTGTACATAATTTGCTCCAACGTTCTTATAAAGGAATTAAATGTGTAAAAGAAACACAACGCAATAAACACAA
>NW_007605206.1:0-270 GCF_000523025.1 Cynoglossus semilaevis | reverse complement strand
CTCAGGGAGCTCACATTTTATGTTCTTTTTTTGTTGTTCTTATTTCATCTCTTAAACTTGAGTATCATGGCCATATACCAACTCCTGTGGTGTGGTGTGTGCTGTACACCAAGCTCACACTCCTGGAACACTAAATCATAAATATACTCCCTTTTAAAAACACTGCCTTTGGACAAATTCCTGCTCCCCGGGGGCTTCTTCACACCCCTTAATGACTAAAGCAGAGCTGTTGTAAATTATATAAGCACTGCTACCAACACACACACACAC
>NW_007605205.1:0-270 GCF_000523025.1 Cynoglossus semilaevis | reverse complement strand
CCATAATAATTGTACGATTACGTATTAGCAAAGACCTCCCAGTGGACAGTGGACGTGTTTAGGACTGAATGTCCCCACACAGTACCACGAACCAGACAAAGGGGAACAAGTGCACATATTATTTTGGTCGTTTCGCAAAAAACAAAAATGACCATCCCCCGAGATAAAAAACAAATCTGAGGCCCGGGGGGCCGGGCAGTAACTCATCGTCAGATAATACACAGCCAGAGAGTGGAGATGAAAGGCGGCGGCGGCGGCGGCGGCGGCAGC
>NW_007605204.1:0-270 GCF_000523025.1 Cynoglossus semilaevis | reverse complement strand
AAAGAAAACATTGAGGTCGATGACTGATGCACGTCGCTGCCCCATCATCTAGCATGTTAGTGCTGGGTTAGCAGTGTGCTAGCAGTGGGTTAGCATGACGTGTGTAAGCGCCATAGGAGACTGTTTTAGTTTTTATTTGTTCTTCTTCTGTGGCAGAATCTCGTGTTGTCTGTCATCAGACCAGTTCTTACCTGACCTCCAGAGAAAATCACCGGGGTGGACGCCGGCTTTGGACGATAAGGGATTGTGGCACCTTTTGGTGGAGACTGG
>NW_007605203.1:0-270 GCF_000523025.1 Cynoglossus semilaevis | reverse complement strand
ATTATTTTTGCTCTCTTGAAAAAAATTCACAGACACCGTTCGGTCAAAGCACAATTCTTTTTAGACCCAAACTGACATGTTTTTTTTATCCTTAAGATTCAAATTCAAACTGGTTGAAATGGAAAAGAGCAGGAAATCTAGAGCAACAGACAGTATCTGTTAAAGTCTCCCATCAATAACGTTGATTCCCGTATTAAAGGAGCAGATTATAAACTTTTACGAGACAGAAAATACTGCATATGAAAAATGGAAATATGGCACCAGAGAAAA
>NW_007605202.1:0-270 GCF_000523025.1 Cynoglossus semilaevis | reverse complement strand
GGGAATGGAACCCAGGACTCTCTGCCTTCTGTTTGCAAGGCAGCCATGCTAACTGCTATAGCATGGAACATGATAACATGAAAAAACAACAAGTTTGACAAACCACTGCTCAAAATGACAAAATATACAAGTATTACAGTCGTAAGTACTGCATAGGAGAACTTACTATTTCCACAGGTGGAGGTTTCCTGCTCCTCCTGCCGTCATGAAGATTTCTCTGTTTTGAGGCAAATGCTTGACCTGCCAGATGGTCGACTTGTGAGCCTGAAA
>NW_007605201.1:0-270 GCF_000523025.1 Cynoglossus semilaevis | reverse complement strand
CGCTGCTTGTGCTACCTAATGGAGTGACGAATGTGAAGTTGCTGTTCTCACACAGTAGTGTTAGCATTTCTTTTGTTGATAGAAGGTACATCTACACCAGCAAAAATGTGTCCATCCATGCTGTTGACTCCGGCCATGTAATCAAACTGGGCAGCGTTGTGGAAGAGACAATTGGGCTCGTCTGGTATGAAATCACCATCAACCACTGGAGACAGTTCCAGAAGGTCCATGACTACACCTGCGGAGAGGACACTTTAAAACTAAAAAAAA
>NW_007605200.1:0-270 GCF_000523025.1 Cynoglossus semilaevis | reverse complement strand
CAGTCACTTCATCTCACCCATAAACACTGCAGCAACAGGAAACACTTTTAAAAACCTTCCGCTGTTTTTCTTTAAAATCCTTTGATTTTCAGATACGGTCTGATGTGAAGTCAGTGTTTTGTGGGTGAATGTGTTTGATCTAATTTTCAGGTACTTTTTCCTGTAGCCCCAGTTTTGTCAGATCAGGTATCGCACAGATTATTAATAGTGCATTCATTTATATGCGGAATCCTCGGGGGATGTGGAGGTAGAGAGAGAGAGAGGGAGGGA
>NW_007605199.1:0-270 GCF_000523025.1 Cynoglossus semilaevis | reverse complement strand
AATCAATTAACTGTTCCATTAAGATCTGGAAACCAGAAACATTGTTTTCCCGAGTAGCCAATGAGTCATTTGTAAAAGGTGTAAACTGTGGCCTTTCTGTCACAAAACCAAGTCACTTTACTGTTATAGAGGTGCAAATGAGCAGAGAAGTACACACCCACTTCACGGCCTCAGATTTATAAGAGACTATCTTGAACCATGAACTGACAAATCCCTGTATAGTATTTTATTGCTCTTACTTTCCGCTCGGTTGTGCAACTGAATGGCGGG
>NW_007605198.1:0-270 GCF_000523025.1 Cynoglossus semilaevis | reverse complement strand
CCCAACCACTGGGTCGGGGACTACTATTGGACCATAGGTTGTTTGAAAACCTACTGTTTATCTTTCAACAACATCCATTTGTGGCGCATGAATGTCAAGACAGACTCGTTTGCACGATACACCCTAAAATCTAAATCTGTAGAATACAGTTTTTTCAAGCAGTGTGGATTTAAAATAAAGCGCGATGGATTCCCATTTTTTTCAGTTTTGATTAGTTATTCTGCTTACGTTTAACTAGTTTCAGAAGTTAAATAATATTTGTTATGCCAG
>NW_007605197.1:0-270 GCF_000523025.1 Cynoglossus semilaevis | reverse complement strand
CGAGCAGCTGTAGGGCTTGTCCCTGCTCTCGTCGCTGTTGCCGTCGTTGTGGTAGGGGTGAAAGGTCAACGAGGGCTCCTGCAGGCCCGTCTTTAAACTGGACGAGGCAGAGATGAAGTCCTTAATGTCTGAATCCAGGCCCTCCAGCTGCTCTTCATCGTGACTGGTCCAGAAATCTCTGTGGCTCTTCTGCTGCTCCTTCTTGATCTCTGAGGGCTCTGCATGCTCCTGCTCCATGGTGCTGCTGCTGCCCCCGTCCTCCTCCTCCTC
>NW_007605196.1:0-270 GCF_000523025.1 Cynoglossus semilaevis | reverse complement strand
CAGGCAAAACAGCTTGAGCTGAAGAGGACGCAGGCAAAAAAATTTGTCAGGGAAAAAAACAAACAAAAACCCCAAATCACAGTCGCCCAGCAGTGCTGATCCTGACACTAAGGATGAAAGGAGGACATTGATGAAAGGCTGACAAATTGATATCTAGAGAGACAGCATTTGTTTGGTTGTTTTTCTTACTTTCTCGTGGCTAGACTGATAACTGCTCCAGGGGTGTGTATGTGTGTGTCTAGGAAAAAGGGGGGAGGGGGGGGGGGGGGG
>NW_007605195.1:0-270 GCF_000523025.1 Cynoglossus semilaevis | reverse complement strand
GGAGCCTTAACTTCCCAAAGGGAACTCTCAAGGGATTTATACAGTTCTATCTATCTATCATGTTAAGAGACAGAGGAGGAGGGAGCAGATCATTTACCTGGGAAGAAACAGAGGCAGCCTTTGGTTGAAAATAAAGAGAAGAAGAATACTATAATTTGGAACAATTCGGCTTTGAACAATCAGAGAGGGTTTTCAACACACGCTGAAATAGTGTCACCTGTCTGCGCTCATTTCTAAAGCCACACAGAGTAAACAGATTCATTGTTTTAA
>NW_007605194.1:0-270 GCF_000523025.1 Cynoglossus semilaevis | reverse complement strand
AAAAAAAAACAGGCAGGACAAACCCGAGAATGTCAGGTGGAGTATCACCTGATACTAAAAACACCGCAAAAATAACACGCTTCATGCAAGATTATCATCTGTACAAAACACAAGCAGAAGAGGAGCTGAAAGTGACGCTCCTCATTATTCTTCTTATTAATTTTTATTTGTTTATTTTATAGTGAGTGACAGTTATTTGAGCTAAGAACGATTACACACCTATATCTAATATTTACAGTTAATAGTTATTATAAGTTTCAATATTTAGTT
>NW_007605193.1:0-270 GCF_000523025.1 Cynoglossus semilaevis | reverse complement strand
AAATACCAGCAAACTTAACGAAACAAGAATTGATAAAAAAAAGACGCTGAGATTAAACCTGAAGTGAAGGAGCTGCGATTCGTCCGTCGTTCATTTTTTCTTTTCGTTTCCTGTTTCTTTTTTCTTTGTTTCATTTTTCATTCATTCACTTTTATGCCCCTTTAAGCCCCTCCCTCCCTGCTTTTGCTCTTCTTCATCGCTCACTTTTCTTTGTTCCTGACTCACCTTCTCCCCCACTTATTGACAACTTTTCCTCATTTCCTCCCCCCC
>NW_007605192.1:0-270 GCF_000523025.1 Cynoglossus semilaevis | reverse complement strand
TCTCTCCTGTCTTTGTCCCTCTGTCCCTCCACCGCTGAACTTATCTGTCTCCTTCACAGCGACGACAGCCAGGGGGCCACATTTCTCACCTGCCCAGATGTTTTTCCAAGGTCTTTTCATTGGAAGCAGTCGATCATGATGTGACGACTGGGTCCAGGTCTGTGTGTGGACATGAACATGTATGTGTGTGTGGAGAAGGTCGCTCAAGGTGAAATGAAAATGTTTACCACCAACACACACCAAGGTAATTTATTCATAACTACCCCCCCA
>NW_007605191.1:0-270 GCF_000523025.1 Cynoglossus semilaevis | reverse complement strand
CGTAGCGCTGCGACCAAAGCAGCTATTCAAAAGTTTAGAAGCGACATACAAGCGTGTATCTTGGTGCGCGTACACAACGCCCTTTCACACCTCCGTGAGCGCATACACGCCTCAGGTGATTCCTGTTGCCATCCCTTCAACCTCGCAGTTCTTCCACTGCGCAGTCGCGTATGTGAACACGCCTCAAGTGCTCAGTCTAGTGATGGAAAGACAGACTCTTTGCAAGTGATTTGTTTGCAGTGAGTAGTGATGTGTCATTCGCGAGTGATT
>NW_007605190.1:0-270 GCF_000523025.1 Cynoglossus semilaevis | reverse complement strand
CATGAAGAAATATATTTGTCCAAAGAAAAGCAGTGTTATTTATTTGTCATGTTACCGTGTAAGCATGAGTCCTCTGCAGGCTGTAAATTGCATTTCACTGAGCTGTAAAAAGAATCTGCTTGTTTCTGTCAGATCTCTATCACAGATGTTTATGTCAGACATACGTAAATGCATGTTTAGGCTGTGTGTTTATTTATTGGGAATATGTCGATCATTTTATGTAAATAAATTGTTTCTAGTTTGTTTACAACTCATAATAACTGACCAAAG
>NW_007605189.1:0-270 GCF_000523025.1 Cynoglossus semilaevis | reverse complement strand
GGAGGACAGATTCGTTATTCTATACCAGAGGAAATGAAGAAAGGTTCTGTCATTGGCAACATTGCGCAGGATTTAGGGTTGGATGTGAAGAGACTGCGCTCTGGGCGGGCCCGTATCGTGTCCGGAGAAAACGTTCACTACACCGAGCTGAAAACAGACAAAGGAATACTAGTGGTGGGTGAGAGAATAGACCGAGAGCAGCTTTGTGGTGACGTAACTCCGTGTAGCTTCAGTTTTGATGTGATTTTAGAAAATCCAATGGAACTGCAC
>NW_007605188.1:0-270 GCF_000523025.1 Cynoglossus semilaevis | reverse complement strand
GGGGGGGGGGGGGGGGGGGACGTGTCAGAACATAAATAAAAAAATATGAACAATTTTTAACTTGGAACTGTTAATATGTCAGAACTTTCACAAGAACTGGACTCGAACTGTCCAACATTCAGCTGACGTGAGGCGACCTGATGTTCCTGACGTAAAATCGTATTTATTATTTGTGTTGATATGATTCATGTATGTGGCTAAAGCTATGGCCTCTTGATGGAAATTCTCAGGGTAGGTTTTTTAAAAAAAGTACATTTTTGCTAATTTATA
>NW_007605187.1:0-270 GCF_000523025.1 Cynoglossus semilaevis | reverse complement strand
GTCCGTACCAGGACTGTTTTGGCTAATGTGAGATAAAAACAATGCGATTTCTGGACCAACCAGTAGGGGGTGAAATACAGAGACGTGAAGCCAGAGAGCGGTGAGCGCAGACGGAGCCGGTGACGGTTTGTGCTGATTCACCAGCTCTGGTTTCAGGTTGTGGCCCTTCATTGATTATTAATGATCTGCTCAGGATCCAATCAAATGAGAGCCGGGTCAGAGCCGCTCAGGGAAGGGCTGTCTTTCCCAGAAGGACGTCACTTTAGCGGT
>NW_007605186.1:0-270 GCF_000523025.1 Cynoglossus semilaevis | reverse complement strand
GACTTTTATTATTGACACCGAACCGTTTGATTCGGATTTGTTTGTGAGTAGTGCCTGTACTCCTGAGAGTACTTAAAGGTACTCCTGTGTACACACGAGGGTTTCTAAATATTTAAATAATAATACAATACATAGAAAATATATCGTTTGTAGTTTTATTTAAATTATATATTCCGAAATGTATTTTGACACGGGGTCATGTATATATTTTTTTTATTGTACTCTAAAAAGTACTTGAAGTTGATGTCGCTGTTTTGAAGTACGAATCAA
>NW_007605185.1:0-270 GCF_000523025.1 Cynoglossus semilaevis | reverse complement strand
GGCATCCCGGACCTCGGCATTGACGAGAAGTATCAGCAGATTCTGCAGAACTACGGGCGTGAAATCGAAATGGTGTCTCGCATGTATGTGAAGAATAAACTGGAGCCCCCCATTGGACGGGACCTTCCACCTGTCGCGGGCAAGATCATGTGGGCTCGGCATCTGTACAGCAGGATTCAGGTTCCTATGGATCTTTTTCAACAGGTAATGGAACCGTTGGTGATGATTTGGAAGTAATTGTTAATGCAATGTTTTTAAAAAACTTTTTTT
>NW_007605184.1:0-270 GCF_000523025.1 Cynoglossus semilaevis | reverse complement strand
GGGGGGGGGGGGGGGGGGGGCAATCACCAAGGTAAACTGTTATCTTCATTTTAGATATGGGTTTGGTGGGAAAGGGCTCCAAATGGCTCTTAGGTGTTCAAGGCTGCCCACCACTTTGTCGACAATTTTCACTCCATTTTTCAAACGTGCTGTCAATCGTTCTTGAGCTTTTTCTTGAGCAATCTCAGACTCCCAGCTTGTCTAAAACTGCTGTGTTTTTTCCCCCTATTATGTATCCAATTAGCATCAAGTTCCCACAGTTTAAAAAAA
>NW_007605183.1:0-270 GCF_000523025.1 Cynoglossus semilaevis | reverse complement strand
AAAAAAAAAATGACGATCTTGACAGCTCGTTTGAGAAATTCACACGGAACCACAGGGAACTCAACCATATACGCAGCCTCGGCGTTCCGAAGCAGCCGCGTCGCAGCACCACACAGACACAGGCAGTCAAACACACAGCAGGCTGCCTTCACATCAGGGCGGAAACAAGTGGAAAGATGAACATGAGAGGTACGAAGGAGGAGGAAGTCAGCTGAGCAAGTCTGCTAATGCTCTCCATCCCTCTGTTGGTCCCTTTGCCTTCCCACTGGC
>NW_007605182.1:0-270 GCF_000523025.1 Cynoglossus semilaevis | reverse complement strand
GTCAAAATAATTCCACATAATCAATAATTCACTTTTAGAAAAAGCTCAAAGTTAGACATAAATAATAAGACGCAGCAGCTGTTATAAAATAGCAAATCAATACATAATTCAAAATAACAGGTACAGAATAGTTACAGGTAACATGTAAGGTTAGCCTTAGACCTAGTTACACGCCAGCCAAGCTACAGCATAATTAACAGCAGTCCGAACAGTAACATTAGCAACAGTAGCATTTCCAGTAGAAGCAGCCTTAGCAGCAGCATTAGCAGC
>NW_007605181.1:0-270 GCF_000523025.1 Cynoglossus semilaevis | reverse complement strand
GAAAACTTCATATCATCATGTACAGAAATACTAAAGTATTTATATATGTATGATGAACATACATTTTTCTGCTGTACTTTGAAATGGAAGTTGATGTTTTAATCATCTGTTAATAATATGTTGAATAACTTCAGGTCATCGAACGTGTTTGTTAACTCAGGAATATGTTTTTTCGTATTACTTTTTCCTGAAAATTAAGACTTGTTTTTTGGGGTTTTTTCACGTGCTCATAAGCATATAAAAAATCCTAAACGTAGTACAGCATTTTCA
>NW_007605180.1:0-270 GCF_000523025.1 Cynoglossus semilaevis | reverse complement strand
AGTGGCCCTGTTCCCAGGGATTTAACTGAGCTATTAGCACTCAAGGAATGGCCTTGGTCTTCTATTTTTAATTTAACCATACTGTCAAATATGTCCTACCATCTTTCCAAAGCCATTTGATGTCAAAAAGTAGTGCGATTTTACTATAGTGATTTATATCTGTTTTTGTATATTTTTTAAAGTAAAACTCAAGGAACGTTTTTCTTCTGTTTTCCATGACGTCAGCTAAATCATTTGTGATGCCATAGTCAGTGTAAAAAAAAAAAAAAA
>NW_007605179.1:0-270 GCF_000523025.1 Cynoglossus semilaevis | reverse complement strand
ATTTCTCATACAAGATAAGGCTAAAATAGTTTCACACCGCAAAGATTAAGTCATTTCATGAGTGATAATCAAACTTTAAGTGGAAAAAAATCACTTAATATAAAATAACAAAAGCAACCAAAAATAAATGAACCAAACATTTGGAGCTCATAATCACACCTCACCTTATACAAAAAAACGTCTTAAAATGAGTCACAAAGTCAAAAATTAAGTCATTAAATTATATTTATAATATAACTAAATAAAAACCTCCAGGTTCCTGATTTTCCT
>NW_007605178.1:0-270 GCF_000523025.1 Cynoglossus semilaevis | reverse complement strand
GATATATCCTCTATATTGATACATGTACAAAAACAATCTGCCCCAATCGGGGGCAGATGAGAGAGACTGTTTAAGGCTTCCCCTGTTTAAATCTGTTAAATTAAAACTGTTTAAGTGCACTCTTGACTTAATGCAGTAGGGGGCATTACATAACATAATTGATAAAATCCCATGGTGCACTGCCAACCAAAAATGCCATAAAAAGTGCGTGTAATTATATAAAATGTTCTAGGTTTCAGTGACAGTTTACTCACGTGGTGTGAAACCTTG
>NW_007605177.1:0-270 GCF_000523025.1 Cynoglossus semilaevis | reverse complement strand
GTAGTAAAAACCACAGATTGGTCCACTCTGACCCTGTGTGATGGCTGCATGTATGCATGAAGATCACTTTAACATTTTAACATGTAGCCCCTGAGCCACTATTTGAATATTCTGGCTGTATGTGTTTTGTGTGTTTGCAGGTGATCAGTGAGGCGCTGTCTCTGCTGACACCGGACAGAGCAAACCTCCTGTTACTGTCACCAGAGAATGAAGGTCACTGTTCACTCAAGGAGAAGTGGTTTGGTACCTGCTACAGCATGGAGGGTAGGA
>NW_007605176.1:0-270 GCF_000523025.1 Cynoglossus semilaevis | reverse complement strand
CACACACACACACACACACAAGGCACATAAACAACAGTGGAATCCTTAGGTTCGACCCCCTTGGGAACCAGCCAGACTTGGACCTTAATAAAGGACTTGTTGTTTCAGGAGGTGGCATATATGGTTTCAGGTTCATACATACTTTAACAAGCTTTTCTTTACAGACCACCACCAGAAACTCTGCGCTACGACTGTCCTCGTTTTCATTTACATGTTCGATTTCCGGTCTGTTTCTCACACTGTATGTATTACATTTACTGTATTCAACAG
>NW_007605175.1:0-270 GCF_000523025.1 Cynoglossus semilaevis | reverse complement strand
TGTGTGTGTGTTCCCTGCTGTTATCTCTCCTCTCCTGTGATTTTCTCGTGCGTTCCAGCAGCGTGAAGAACAGACCACACAAAAAGCGACACTTCCTGAACGCCTTTGAAATCCCCTTTATTTTTATTATTATACTGATAAGAACAAAACGATGTTCACACCTCTGTGAGACAGAAATTAACCGTTCAAAGGAGGCGGAGCTTAGAGATGATTTGTAAGAAAGCGCATTTAATCCCCCTGGTGGTAACTGATGGTTTGGCATTTACATGT
>NW_007605174.1:0-270 GCF_000523025.1 Cynoglossus semilaevis | reverse complement strand
TGCTAATGCTAATGCTATTAATAGTTATAACAGATTGAACAACTCAGTAAGTTCCACGAGCCTGTGTTTTCCCAGCAGTAAAAGTCAATTAGCATCTCCGCGGATATACGTTAACACATTATAATAATTTACGAGCCGGTCGTAGCCAATGATCTTAGACCACATGTGGAGACCTGAGCTGGACTTCGCTGGTCCTCTGGGAGTGAAACGTACGCCACGTACAAAAACACTGCAGCCATTCGGTTTCAGCAGCACTCGTTAATAACTCAT
>NW_007605173.1:0-270 GCF_000523025.1 Cynoglossus semilaevis | reverse complement strand
AATAATAATAATAATAATAAAACAATTTCCTGTAGTTATAGTGCCAGCTTCTTCCTACAAAAAAAAATCCACGAACCAAAGATTGAGACGCACACGTCCAGACTGGTGTCCACAAAAATGACCACCGATGTCACGTAGGATTTTTCTGTTTCCAAATGCCGCACTATAGAAACAAGAACGTTAATAGAACAGGAAAAGAAGACAAGAATGAGTCAATGTTAAATATCTGTGCGATGGTGGCCAAGAAGGAAGTGGAAGGGCTGAATCATT
>NW_007605172.1:0-270 GCF_000523025.1 Cynoglossus semilaevis | reverse complement strand
TTTTTTTTTTATTGATTGCAGTTAGCACTGACAAGTTTTATGGGCTGTAAAAAGTTGACCTGACACAGACGGTACAGGTCTGAAACATTTGGGGGAAATTTCCTACAGTAAATGTTGTCAGGGTGAACAACAGCTGATGTCCATTAGTGTTTGCTCTGCCTGAAGGGTTTGTGTGAACCAACCGCCTCTCCTGCGTCTTTGTTTCATTAGTCACTAGTTAAATGCACTCTCTTTCATTTATTAGTCATTGGATGAACCTCAGGGTTGAGT
>NW_007605171.1:0-270 GCF_000523025.1 Cynoglossus semilaevis | reverse complement strand
AACATATCTTAGACCACCTGCTCTCTTATAGAGCTCCTGGAGTGGGCCACATTACTGGAAGGATCCAAACCAACAACCTGTTTGTTTGGTCTGATTCACACTAGACAAGTGGTTGTCAATCCTTTTTCACTGCCTTACTAAATAATTCTATTGCTAAGGTCTTTATTGCTGACAAATTCTTAGCTAAATATTTCAACCACCCGTGAACTTTATTTAAGAAAAACTATGGTTCCTATAAAAAATAGTATTTTTATTAGGGAGGGTGTTTTA
>NW_007605170.1:0-270 GCF_000523025.1 Cynoglossus semilaevis | reverse complement strand
TTTTTTTTTTTTTCCAAGGGTCTGCATCTCTGGTTGATAGCCTTCCTGCTGCTACGACTCCTTCTGTCCACCCACAGGGGTTTGGAGGACAAGCTGAATACACACTGAGACAGAGCGCTGAAGACAGCTGATAGATTAGGTTTAATGGGTTTACAATAGGAAAATTGGAACATTTTATATATAAAAAAATATACTGTGTATGAGGTGCACCCTGTTGTTGAGTTCAATGGTTCAATGAAAAAAAGCAATATACAGAAAAAATATATATAT
>NW_007605169.1:0-270 GCF_000523025.1 Cynoglossus semilaevis | reverse complement strand
TCATATATGAAGCACAGAGCGCAGGAGTTCAATCAGAGAACATGTTAATGAGGTGATAATGTGTTTTGGGGGAGGCCTCTGTAACCTTTGACCTACTAAATCTCCAAGCAGTTAATCCTCACCTCCAGTTGAAGGTCAGGCAGGCATTCCTTATATATATTTATACCTTTAACTGACCTTTTGACCCACAGGTCTGACACATGGATTATTAGACAGTCAGAACTAGATCTACTAGATCAGAACTGGGCAAACTATGGCTCGTGGGCCAGA
>NW_007605168.1:0-270 GCF_000523025.1 Cynoglossus semilaevis | reverse complement strand
AATGACTTGGTCCCACCTCTGGTATCTTGTGCATATCCACAAACCAGAGGTATTCGAATTTTGCAAAGCTACCTTGTGTATAATAATAATGAACATAACAATGACAAAAATAACAATAACCGATAACAAAAACACGGTAGGCAATAAACCCACCTTTCAGTTACAGCAGGCAATATGAAGAACATCCACAGATGAATTCCAAACACAAGAATTACCTAGTGGACAAAAGGAAAGATGTGTTTTAGGTTTAGGTTTTGGGTTTAACAAGGT
>NW_007605167.1:0-270 GCF_000523025.1 Cynoglossus semilaevis | reverse complement strand
TTTTTTTTACAGCCCTGTTGGATATTTTTATTTTGTTTTTCTGTTTTTTCTGTATCATGGGAAAAGACGAGAACATGTGAAGCTGCCAGGGTCGTGGCTGGAATCCCAACCCCCATGTGACCTTAGCTCAAACGCTACGGTGTCCAAACATGGAGTTAATGCAGAAAAATGTTTTTCTTTAGCAACTGTTTTCTTTTTTAAAATGGTTGACGTTAAGAGCAGATAAACACGTTGAGGTTTTAATCTTTATTTACCATCAGGTTAATTTCA
>NW_007605166.1:0-270 GCF_000523025.1 Cynoglossus semilaevis | reverse complement strand
AAAAAAAAATCCACTTAAAGATTTCTAAATGCCACCAGGAAAGTCGCCCTCTGGTGGCAAATTTAAAATCAAACAGTAATGTAACATTTTCAGAGAGCTTTTACAAATCCCATGTTTAGATTCAGTTGCTGAGATAAATACAAGAAATTATTTGTTGTTTTAAAAAAATGGAATGCCAAGGTTTTGGTTTTGAGATTGGGCCTAAAAAGAGCGTTCATCTGAGACTGGGAAAAGAAAAAGACTCACAGCTTTGAGAAATAAAAAGTTGGA
>NW_007605165.1:0-270 GCF_000523025.1 Cynoglossus semilaevis | reverse complement strand
AAAAAAAATATAGTAAATATAAAGTTAGTTTAAAGCTTTGGTAGTGTAGTTGATATTAAAGGTCCAACTTCAGATGCTACTTAACTGTGCCTTTAAAAAATGTCAGTAACTGCCAAGTTGAGTTGTTATTTAAGACAGACTTTCTAACTTTATCATCTTGTATGTTCATATGTTCAGGTTTCTCTGACAGACTTCTTTAGTTTGTAGACCATAAACAACCAAGGAGGAATCGTGGAGGGGGACAAAGAGGCGGGGGTATTTGAGGACTGC
>NW_007605164.1:0-270 GCF_000523025.1 Cynoglossus semilaevis | reverse complement strand
ATTGCCGCAGTGTTAAAACTTCAACTGGTAAATGTTTTGTTTAGTTTAAAAGTCTTACATTTGCAAAAAAAGAATTTGCAGACTTATGCGACATGTTTTAACAATCAATAGATTCATTTCTATCACCCACTCATTACTTTTAATGGCAGAGAGTAATAGGTCAAGTGTAGCCTGTAGGCATATTTCTTCATTTTTTATCACGGTTATATAATACATTATGAAACGACGCCGCTCCGACATAAACTTTTTAAACACATATCTATGTTTGAA
>NW_007605163.1:0-270 GCF_000523025.1 Cynoglossus semilaevis | reverse complement strand
TTAGCATAGCTTAGCATAGCATAGCGTTTGCCACAGACCCGCTGCATTAGCACTGATCAACAGGTCTTAGGAAACAGCACAGAACACACACACACAATGACATTCATTGTATCAATATAATTCAACAAACATTACAAAAATAGATAAAAAAGATTTAAAAATATCAGCCATAAAAATAAAAAAAATCAGATACAAAAAAAAAAGTGCTTTTGACCAAACCATGTCACGGTCCAACACTGTTCCGGAGCCACACTTTGAGACTTAACAGCT
>NW_007605162.1:0-270 GCF_000523025.1 Cynoglossus semilaevis | reverse complement strand
GGATGGATAGATGGATGGATGGATCAAAAAAGGTTGCGAAACATTGGCTTAGTGGGTACGAAAGTTAATTGGGGTAAAGCAGTGTTTCTTAATTTCATGAAGCTAAAGTCCGTAAAGTCATACGAACATGCTAACCAAAGTGTGGCCTGTGATGTGTGTGTGTCTCGGTCCTCCTCTTCAGGTTCTGGAGGAAATCTCCTGTTACCCAGAAATCCACGAGGTTAAAGAACTTCGACGAATCCTGGTGCAGCCACACTTTATGGTAAGTCT
>NW_007605161.1:0-270 GCF_000523025.1 Cynoglossus semilaevis | reverse complement strand
TGAGGGCGGGGGGGGGTTTGAGTTGTCATAATCACTGCGTTATAATCAGCTGTGTTTTTATCCTCTCTGGTTCTTCAGGTCTTTGACGACAGTGATGGTAACTGATGTTCATCAACAGCAAATATGTCAGGAGCGCCATCTAGTGGGTGTTTGAAGCTAAATTTACTATTTAACATACGATGTTTCTGATCCATTGTTGTCGTCCAACTGTAACTGATTAGCCCCATGGGGCAGAACCAGGGGCAGATAACCAGAGGTTGTTGTTGTTGT
>NW_007605160.1:0-271 GCF_000523025.1 Cynoglossus semilaevis | reverse complement strand
AAGATTTGAGCAGTGAATCGTCTGAAGACGGTTTGAGCAGCACGTGTGTACCAACTTTACAGGATTAAAGAAAATAAATAAAGATGGTCTAAAGATACACACCTAAAGATAAACAAAATAGGGAAACAGCTCAGGGTTGCTAGAACACAAGTAAAGCTAACAAAAACAGCTACAACTAGCCCACAGATTCCCGGAAAAAAGTAGGCCAAGAAATAATGAAAAATTGAAATCTATAAACTGAGGTTCTACACCAGGGGTCACCAACCTTTTT
>NW_007605159.1:0-271 GCF_000523025.1 Cynoglossus semilaevis | reverse complement strand
CGTAGGCGGCCGAAATTAAGTAAAAAAAGAAACGATAAAGCACCCATTTGTCCCCACGTCAGCAGTCAAACGTCCCAGTGCCTGAAACTGGACGACTGCACGTGAACTCGCTGTCCACTGTCCACCTCAAAGCTTCTATGGCGGGTGAGAGAGTTTAGCCGATGCCGAGCCGTAGCAGAACAAACCACGCCGGCGCAATGAGGAGTCAGGGCGTCGGAGGTCAGCCGGTGTGTGCACGCGTGTCATTTGTTGCGCAGCAGCTCCAGCTGGT
>NW_007605158.1:0-271 GCF_000523025.1 Cynoglossus semilaevis | reverse complement strand
TGCGTCCTCCAACCATCACATCTTGAAGCGATGAAGCCGAGACTTTCAGAACAAAGGCAGGTCTAAAATAGCACTTTCTCAGTGAGTCACTGCCAGGTGCAGACGCCTGCACCAGTTTGGCTAAATCTGACGACGACACTGCTGTTCTTAATTTGTTTGGCCTTTTATCTTCACCCATCATCAAAAACACCCGTCCTGTGGAAGCAGTTTTTGGACAGAGCTCGCCTGAAAATGGAAGGAGAAGAGTCGGAATCTGAAAAGGTCACACACA
>NW_007605157.1:0-271 GCF_000523025.1 Cynoglossus semilaevis | reverse complement strand
CCGAAATATGGAGAAAAAAAACATTACATAAAAATGTAAACCCTTCCACCGTGAAACCCGACACCTTTTCTGACATAATCACCCGACTCCCACAGGGCTCGGACCAACTCTGGCTGCAGGAAATCCTGCTCACCCTGGCAGAGGTTCTGAGACTCCAGGATCTGCCTGCTGTGCAGGTGCAGGTGGCTTCACTGGGAACCCTCTACCCAGACCTCAGGTGAGACTCAGACCTTCAGACCTTCAGTTCTCAACAACAAACCACCACCACAGA
>NW_007605156.1:0-271 GCF_000523025.1 Cynoglossus semilaevis | reverse complement strand
TGAGTTGTGCCTCACCGTGTCTGTCTCCGTCTTTACCGAGCGAGCTGGGACTGTCGCTGTCTGTAGAGTCCTGTCCTCAGATGAACCTGGTTTACCAGCAGGTGCTTCAGGAGACTCTTTCCAAGCTGGAAACACTGCTGACACACAACCAAAAACAGCAGGTCAGTTTGAGCTCTCTGGGATGACTCAGAAAGGCGGTAAAGCAGGAGTGTACCAGTGAACCTACGGCAGTGTTTATAAGAACACCAGGTGATGTTTGTAAAAATAATCC
>NW_007605155.1:0-271 GCF_000523025.1 Cynoglossus semilaevis | reverse complement strand
AGTGGGGTCACTGATGAGATGATCCTTCATCATGTGATGAAAAACACCAGTGAAGAAAATGAGAGAATTAAAGGACTTGGATCTTCCCGCCGACAGGCTGTAACAAACCCACACAGCGCGCCGCTCAAGTCTGATGTTGTGTGGAGACCTAGCCCAAAGTAAGGGGGTGTAGAGACCAAGTCGAAACAAACAAACTCAGATCCCCTGACAGACCTCACACCAAAGTTGAGGAACTCACCTAACTGGTTATGAACATGCAAGAACAAAACCA
>NW_007605154.1:0-271 GCF_000523025.1 Cynoglossus semilaevis | reverse complement strand
GGGGGGGGGGGGGGGGGCAGACTGTCCTCATTCATTTAGTTAAACCCAGTTTCTATTGTTTACGTCTTTGATCGAGAAACACAAAGAAAACCACAGGAAACTTTTGTTGCCGTTGCTGCAGGATGTGGTTGATTTTTTAAAATCTCTTCTAAATTTAAAAATGCTAAAGAATCAGGTTATCTTTAACTTTACTCTGTTTTTAGCTAAGGATAATCGTAGATGTTCACGATCCTCTGGGCTAACCTTTAGCGCTCACGTTAGCTGAAGTCCA
>NW_007605153.1:0-271 GCF_000523025.1 Cynoglossus semilaevis | reverse complement strand
GATAAAGAAAACCAGTTTCTGGAGGTGAGTGTTTATTTATTTTACTTTCCTAAATATTGACTTATTTGTTTTTAGGTATAAAATATTATTATTTCTGACATTTCAGATTTGGAGTAAAAACATCAAGGTTAAGAGCGTTGACCTGACAGCACTGAAGAAGCACGGCAAAGTTTACGATGACGGTGATTAACCTGCGACTTAAATCAGAATTTAAACTTTTATTTTGCCAAAAATCGAACCAGTTTGCCTCCTCCTTAGATCAGTTTGGCTG
>NW_007605152.1:0-271 GCF_000523025.1 Cynoglossus semilaevis | reverse complement strand
CTCTCTCTCTGTGTATGTCTTCTGGGATCGCCTGAGATGCAAATGACACAAGAAAGTGATAAAAGTTGCATGTTGGCACTAACATAATTAAATATTAAACACCTTCATTTTCCCCTCCTTTTTTCTCTGCCAGAAGAAGTGCTGCCCGTGGATATTGCTGTCACGTTACAGCACTGAGAAACAGAGGAAAGGGGGGATTTATGAGGGGACTAATTCACAAACCAAATTTTCATAATGACTTTTTACACATCTATTATAAAGTAGGAGAAAA
>NW_007605151.1:0-271 GCF_000523025.1 Cynoglossus semilaevis | reverse complement strand
AAAGTCAGTTTTGCATAATATGTCCCCTAATACATCCAAAGACAGAGGAAACCCTGAGATTCCATATATGCCGCTCGTGGAATCCTTGTGTGTAACGTATGCTCGTTTGGTGTTTCCTCCTCAGGATCCAGCAGCTGGTTCGACGGTCATCGAAGTTACTGGGACTATGTCCGTGTGGCCTGTGCAAAAGTCCCCAACAGCTGCATCAGCAGCATCGAGAGCATGGAGAACATCAGCAGCTCGCGAGCCAAGGCAAGTCCAACGTACCGTC
>NW_007605150.1:0-271 GCF_000523025.1 Cynoglossus semilaevis | reverse complement strand
GTTTTGTTTTGGTTGAATTTACATAATTTTCAGCATATTTTGAACAAATGTTACTACAGTATCTAGGTAAATGTGAATTATAATTTCGCTAATTGTTATGCTTTTTGAGTATTATTTATTTATCTCTTTGCTTTTCTAGGAACATTAGCCTTTTTGCTAGCTTATTTGCTAACTTAAAGGTAAGCATTTCGACACCAACATTTCTACACCTATGAATACTTTAATTTGTATTATTCGGCTATTAATGAGCAATTCTACATTTTGGGTTATT
>NW_007605149.1:0-271 GCF_000523025.1 Cynoglossus semilaevis | reverse complement strand
GGCGTGTGTCTCTGAGTGGATCTAACGTCCATAACAAAACACATTAAAGTATAATTTAATTGTTAGACAAAAATACATTTAAACTTTTATATTACGCAATTTTTTAGAAGCTTTTCAAAGTAAAATACTGTGCAGGCTAAGGCAAATTAAATTAAAATTATTATTGTTATTTCTACTGTGAGGTGTGGGTCCACCTGATCCAAGGCCCACTCTAGTCCCTGCCCCAGTGGTTGGATACATCGCTGTTGCATTCTAAAATCACAGCACGGAG
>NW_007605148.1:0-271 GCF_000523025.1 Cynoglossus semilaevis | reverse complement strand
TAGTTTTCCTTCAAACTTCAACAGCTTTAAAATTTAAAACAAAACTGATGAAGAAAAGTCACGTGTCGTTTTATCTGAAGTGAACCTGAACGTCTCGGTCTCTGATTGGTCGCCGTCCGATTACTGTCCTCATGTAATAGAGCTGTTATTGTTGAACTCTCTGACTGGGAGAGGTGCATTCTGGGAAATGTTAGAATCCACTAACTGAATGTTTCCTGGAACGACTCTCGTCAGTTGATTGTCTTCATACACATGCGTGTGTGTGTGTGAG
>NW_007605147.1:0-271 GCF_000523025.1 Cynoglossus semilaevis | reverse complement strand
GAAAACACAAAAGCAAATCTGGACCACTTTTTCAACTTTGCGATTTCTCCCAGGATGTTTCCAGGATGTTTGGGGTCTGCGCATTTTGTGGCACACGGTGAGGCTTTAACATAGAAAAGAATCCAATCTCTATTTAATTGGTTTTGGTTATACCAACTGCACAAGAGGTTGGCCACACGTGCCTCAGCATGATCGGTTGTCCATTCATTTGGACGAGGTCTGGCCGCCATCACCCTATCACTTACAAACACCCTCTCCTGTTGGAATGCTC
>NW_007605146.1:0-271 GCF_000523025.1 Cynoglossus semilaevis | reverse complement strand
GTTTGAAGCGATATTCTCCGGTTTTCAATGTCAGTAAGCCAAGACTAACAGGCACCAGCAGACTGCGGACAGACGGCAACAACGGTCACAAAAGTGAGACAGGGTTCAGTGAGAGCAGGCGTGAAAAACTGTTGGGCTGGAATGACAGCTGACGGCTAAAGAGTTACCTGGAAGTTTAGTTTGTGTTAAGTTGGAAAATCTTGAATAGAATTGTTTTGGGCTGACCTCAGAGAAGTACTGAGTAATTATTTTTGGAAAGGTGCTAACTACT
>NW_007605145.1:0-271 GCF_000523025.1 Cynoglossus semilaevis | reverse complement strand
GTGTGTGTCTAAATGTCAGCCGCAGCATATCAACCCTCCGCTGTCGTTCTAGAACCGCACGGTGGCCACACCCAGCCATGGGGTGTGGGACATGAGGGGGAAGCAGTTTCACACCGGAGTGGAAATCAAGATGTGGGCCATCGCCTGCTTCGCCACCCAGAGGCAGTGCAGGGAAGAGATCCTCAAGTCAGTCTGCAACTATAAACACTGGCCTTTTTTTTAAAGAAAACGACTGTTTCTGCTCTTTTGCAACGGCTGAATTTTCTGTTTG
>NW_007605144.1:0-271 GCF_000523025.1 Cynoglossus semilaevis | reverse complement strand
CCATTAAGCTTTGATAAATGATGCCAAACTTTTAAATTAAATAATAATCCGTCTGTTTAATGAACACATTTAATCATAAACAATGTCGTTTCCTTTTAGAATCGAATGCACGAGAGTCTCCACCTGTTCAACAGCATCTGTAACCACCGCTACTTCGCCACCACCTCCATCGTCCTCTTCCTGAACAAGAAGGACGTGTTCCTGGAGAAGATCAAGAAGGCTCACCTCAGCATGTGCTTCCCCGACTACGATGGTGAGGTCACAGGTCACC
>NW_007605143.1:0-271 GCF_000523025.1 Cynoglossus semilaevis | reverse complement strand
TTTTTTTTTTTTGACAATTCACAAATTTCGTGAGGCCCTACCTTCCTGACAGAACCAGAATGAGGAGACAAACACATGGACTGACCGTGGCCTTTCTCTGATTGGCTGGATACACGGACTAAATTATTGGATTGGCCGTCATGTTCAGGAACAACTGGACACACGGACTGGCAGAACCCAGGACCAGATCACCGACTGTTCCACAGGTGTTACAACAACTAAAAATAGTCACGATTGGCAGTTTGCGTCTGTTAGCATGCGCTAATGCTCG
>NW_007605142.1:0-271 GCF_000523025.1 Cynoglossus semilaevis | reverse complement strand
CCTCTCTCCTCTCTCCACCCCTATGACGTCATAACACTTTTGACTTTTGATCGTAACTCAAACCCCAGTACGGACGGGACGGACGTGACGTCAGACACGGACGGACGGACTCACCGTCGTCAGGATTGGGTGCGGTCAGGATGGAGCTGTGGAACCTCCTCACCTCCTCCACCTGGTGGCAGAGTTTGTCCGTGAGTCCTCGAACCTCCTCCACCTTCACGGAGCGGCGTCGGTTAATGACGAAACACATCGATGATTAAAAAAAAAAAAA
>NW_007605141.1:0-271 GCF_000523025.1 Cynoglossus semilaevis | reverse complement strand
AAAAAAGGCAATCGCAAACAGATATATATGACAAGGGATGTGACGGCGAACGTAATTAATGAGTAATTGAGCATCTCTTTGTTTTCAAAGGCAAAAAAAAAATTGTCTGAACTGAGACGCCACAGTGACGGCGGGAAGAATCGGTGGCAAAGTTAATGGAAGTCCAGCTGAGATCTGTGAGGAGAACTGTGTAATGAGTGTAATGTATTAAGGCGGGAAAAATTAAATGGAATGGTTAAAGAAAACAGGAAAAAGGGGAGACAGGAAAAAA
>NW_007605140.1:0-271 GCF_000523025.1 Cynoglossus semilaevis | reverse complement strand
ATATATATATATATATGTTCATATATAATCCAATTAGCTCACACAGTAGAACAGTCCCACTGAGTTAATTTAGCTAATTATTTCCAGAGCCTCTGCAGCAGAGCAGCAGTCTGCACAGTTGACTCTTCAGTGGTGACTGACACAGAACAGCTGCAATGCAATTAGTGGAATTTAATTAAATGAATGATAAAATGCCTAATCAGCAACATTCTGCTAAATGTTAAAAGAAGAAGTCTCATGGATCAGGTGAGGGGCGACGGAACAACACGAG
>NW_007605139.1:0-271 GCF_000523025.1 Cynoglossus semilaevis | reverse complement strand
TATATCTAATATATATCTAATATATATTAACATATATTAACAGTATAATATATTAACTGTTGGAAGTTGTTGAGGTCAAAGCAGAAGAACTGACCTGTGGAACACCAGGACCAACAGGTCAGTGATAATGAGCAGGAAGTCACACACACACACACACACACACACACACACACAGCCTGGAGGAGGAGGCGTGAGGGAATGAGGAGGAGCAGACAGTGTGAGAGAAAAAAAACAAACAAAAGGTGGAGAGGAGGGGGGAGGAGGGGGGAGG
>NW_007605138.1:0-271 GCF_000523025.1 Cynoglossus semilaevis | reverse complement strand
GCAGGACAAAATGCAAAAAAAGAGAACTACTGGTGGGATTGGGCCAATGGAAAACCTCAGGTCACAATAGCTAAATTACATTTTCGTTTTAGGAATAATCTTTGAGCAGTTAAATAGCAGAATTGTCGGGCGTTTAAGTAGTTAAAAACTAAATAAAAACTCCTTTATCTATGTCTGGATTTTAAGATTATCATTCCTCAATAAAAGACTTGTTGTTCCTTTCTATGGGGCATTTATGTTCTTTGGTTAAAAAAACATGATTAGTATCGAC
>NW_007605137.1:0-271 GCF_000523025.1 Cynoglossus semilaevis | reverse complement strand
TGGTCTTGGAGATTTGTTCAAAGTCTCTCTCTCCCTGCTGCACCTTCACCTCTAGCTGCACACACAAACACACGGAAAAAAAAACACAATAAAAAAAAAGTTTCTTAATAGACCGGTGTTTTGTATATAAAAGGGACAGAAATGGAGTAACTTAATGGTTAAGGTTAAACAAGCTCCATGTGCAGCGACGTTGACGGTTCATTAGACTCTGTGTCACAAACTTAACTTAACAGGGATATTACTAGATAAATACTGTGACCGTCACAGACAA
>NW_007605136.1:0-271 GCF_000523025.1 Cynoglossus semilaevis | reverse complement strand
AAAAAAATCATGTTTTTCATGTATGTTTATTTGATTGTGTGAACTGATTGTCCTTTCAATTTGTGTCTTTCACTTTCAAGGCGCAGAGAAGCCAACCTCCAGAAGGGGAGACAGCTGCTACGTGAAGGAAAACTGTCAGCTGCTAGGGACTGCTTTAACCGCTGTGTGAACATCACACCAGCGATGGCTCATAATTTGATCAAGGTCAGCCATATTGCGCCATATTCTTCATGGCACCACTCTCCTGTTACCAAAGATTTTGTAACAAATG
>NW_007605135.1:0-271 GCF_000523025.1 Cynoglossus semilaevis | reverse complement strand
GTTTTTTTTTACGCAAATCTATATGTTGATTGTACTCCAGAGCAAGGTTAAGAAATTCATGTTCCGGGGTTGAACAGCTATGACAGGTTTGTACATTATGTAGTATACGGTAAAACAAAACGGAACAAATCTTGCAGTGTCTGTCTCTCTCCCTTTCCCTCTTCCTCTCTCCCTCTCTTTCTCTATGTTTCTTCACATTTTGATCAATCGGACAGTAGGAAATGTCGGAATTCCATGTTGTCTTCAGCTTTTGTATTGATATGAAAATGCT
>NW_007605134.1:0-271 GCF_000523025.1 Cynoglossus semilaevis | reverse complement strand
CTGTGTGTGTTGGAGACGGAAGATGTGGGAAGATTGATTCCTTTCGCCTTGGTGAAAGTTAAAAAAAAAAAAAGTAGTCGATAAGATTCTGAGGTGACGGACAAGTTGAAGCACTTCAAAATACCGTGGGTTAGATGCAGTGTGAAGATGTAGAGACGAACTCCAGCTACACTCGTGAAGTGAAACTTCTCTGGGACTCAGATTTTCGACATTTTATGTCTCCTATAGATCAAGGAAATCCTGATTTGTGGCTTTAATACAAAAAAAAAAA
>NW_007605133.1:0-271 GCF_000523025.1 Cynoglossus semilaevis | reverse complement strand
TATCATGTATTTTGTTATTGTTAAAATTCTATTTCTATACTACAGTGTACCTTATTGTCTCTATATGACAGCTATTATATATTTATCTATACGCAAATATAAATGTAAAAACAGTTTCAAACACATAGAATAGCATATAAAGTATATTATAACCAGAATATCTTTATATATATATAATATATAACAGATATAATGATTTGGTTTATTACAAACATTAGTGGATATATGTTAATATATTAATATACATTATATATGTGTATATACTGTATGT
>NW_007605132.1:0-271 GCF_000523025.1 Cynoglossus semilaevis | reverse complement strand
AAAAAAAAACGCAAGGTCACATTCAACAACTCACCCCTGATCTGGGGAGAAGGGATCGGAATATTTAGGCGAATCAGAGGGCTAAAAGGTTTGACTAAAGCTCTTCAGTTAGTAAAAGTCCAAGAAAATCACATCTTGACATCATCGGTAATGTTGTTGTCAGGGAGGTCCGATAATATCAGTCAATGTTAGCATAGCTATGTAATGGTAAGAATGCCTGGGTTTCATCCATGTGATGATGTGTCATGACCTTCTCTACCTTAACCCAAAC
>NW_007605131.1:0-271 GCF_000523025.1 Cynoglossus semilaevis | reverse complement strand
CTGACGATTAAAACTGCGAAATACCATTTTACTGTTACGCCACAGGTCCACCTTTCCTGCACTGATGTAAGACAGGCAGAAGAAGCGGAACTGATAGACACCGGGGGTGACACGGCCTGTGTCTGCACTGTAGAGACTTAGGTGGTTGTGGAGGTCCTGACAAAAATGAATGATCCTATCTGCAGACGGCCTGCAGTTGCTCTGGGCCACAGAGAAGGATGGTTTTGGACTTGGACTTGAATTGTTGTTGTTGTTGGGGGGTGAGGTGGGA
>NW_007605130.1:0-271 GCF_000523025.1 Cynoglossus semilaevis | reverse complement strand
CCAACCTCGAAACTCGACCTTGACATCTGATTTTGATCATTATATCAAAGCTTTGAGAGAAGGTTGTGTCAGCACAATTTCGTATCCTTTTGATCATACATCAGCTTCTTTAATCAAAATTCAGTCTCATTTTGGAGTCCGTCCCAGCACCGAAACAGCTCTCCTGGAGGTTTCTCATGTCTGTTTCTAGCTGTAGATAAATTGAGAGAGTAGTATTTTCATAAATCTAGACTTAAGTGGAGCCAGACAAAGGGGTCCCTAACCAGTACCA
>NW_007605129.1:0-271 GCF_000523025.1 Cynoglossus semilaevis | reverse complement strand
CTCTTTCTGTGTGTGTGATGACAGTGGATCATCTCGGAGCTGGCCTGCTACACCTACTCTATGGTGGTGGTTCCTCTGTATGACACGCTTGGAGCAGACGCCATACGGTTCATCATCAATACTGGTAAGAACGTATGCACAAATACTTGATTCTGTGCATTTTAATAACATGAAACTGCATTTTAAAAAAGTAACATTTTTAGGTTACAGAATTCCATCATTAAGTCATCAAACACCTCTGTTGAGCTGCTTTTTCATAGCTTGGTAGCAT
>NW_007605128.1:0-271 GCF_000523025.1 Cynoglossus semilaevis | reverse complement strand
TTTTTTTTTTTCATTTCACTGAAACACCTCATGATGAAAATAACATCCCAGTGTCCAGCAGGTGTTTGTGGAGTTAATTTGAGGTCGACACCCGTCCCTATAGGTGGATCAGTGAGTGTAGTAAAGCTATGGTTTGTGGACCGACACAGTCCACATGTTCACTGTGCCGGGCCTGTAGTGGTCGTATCACCAGGAAACAAAACTACCTTTGCTGACGTGCAGATCTGTGATGTCCAAAAACAGGTGTGCTGTAACAACACATGTAGATTAT
>NW_007605127.1:0-271 GCF_000523025.1 Cynoglossus semilaevis | reverse complement strand
CAACAGTTAAATTTACAAAAGATTTTCATTAACAAAAGTCACTGAATTTGTTCAATCTGATGAGAAATGAAGGGATGTTTGTCCTTGTACTTGTACAGCAGTCAGTACTGTAGTACTTGTACTGCAGTAAAACCCTCACCTGCAGTCCTTCCATGTGTTGTATATCGCCAGCTCCATATCTTCTGTTTGGTTGGGGACGAAGCGGAACTCTGTGACCAGGTCCAGATTATGGTCTAACGGGTCACAGTCTCCGAGCTCAGCTGAAAAAAAA
>NW_007605126.1:0-271 GCF_000523025.1 Cynoglossus semilaevis | reverse complement strand
TTTTTTTTTTTTTTGAGGAAATCCTTCAGGCTGGAAGGCAGAGATTAGCAACGCCACAGCTAATGTGCTAATAATGAGTAACACGTGATTATGGTGCGCTGCTTCTGTGATTTGGTCCCGGCCTCTCTGGGTTGATTTGGCCTTCAGTGTCCACTGAGGCAGAAGTTTGAAACTAATTATTATTGATCTACTGCCCCCCACTAGCCCCGCGCCCCCCACTTTGGGAACTACTGATAGTGTTAGAGCATTAAAACCCCAAAAACTAAAAGAA
>NW_007605125.1:0-271 GCF_000523025.1 Cynoglossus semilaevis | reverse complement strand
ATATATAAATACACTGTTTCTCTTTTAGGAAAAATGGGTGTTGGATCCAGGAGGTCTTGTTTCCATCTAATCTCCTTGACTCCTAGACAGGCAATCAGGGATACAAGGAAGTGTTATCTCAGGGCTGCATTGATGGTGTGCTGATACATCCAGACTCTGTTCAATGAATTTCAGAGACTACAATCACAACACTGACTACCTACTGCGCATACAGAAAGAAAGACTGTAAAGGCAAAAACATCAAACATCAGGTATTCATGTAAAAAAAAAA
>NW_007605124.1:0-271 GCF_000523025.1 Cynoglossus semilaevis | reverse complement strand
GAAATGTCAGCAAAAGAAAAAGAAACAGACAAAAAACATAAGAACAGTATGGGTTAAAGACATTTTTACATCGTTGACCTCGTATTGAACCCCGTAAAGGGAAAACCTCCTGAGAACGTGCTTTGACCATATGTGTGACTGTCGATGACACACATTCATGTGCAGAATCATAACCACCATGGAGTAAAGCGTAAAAATAAGCCTCTGCTCCAACAAAGCTGTAGAGCCTGGTGTTGATGAGCCTGGGTTCAACGCCCTGACCCTCAAGACT
>NW_007605123.1:0-271 GCF_000523025.1 Cynoglossus semilaevis | reverse complement strand
GACTGATAGTTGTGTTTTTTTTTTTATCTGCGGGGACAGAAGTATATTCTAGTACACATACTTATGTACTGGATCAGTACTTGAAGTACCAGCGTAGTAAATCTGCTACTGCAGCTCTGGATCTGTCAACTCTTTGGCGTCCGTCGGCTCCTGCTGTAAACAATTACACCGTGTTTGTTTGTCAGGAGCCTGACAGTCTGAGTGACTGTCAGTCTGAGTGACTGACACGGCCGCAGGTCCTACAGCTCATACTTAGTCAAAACGTCGTCGT
>NW_007605122.1:0-271 GCF_000523025.1 Cynoglossus semilaevis | reverse complement strand
TCACAGTTAATCATCCTGCCAGCTCTATTGAAGCACAGAGCTGGCAGACTTTTTTTCTTTCTTTTTTTAGTTGTACATTGTATTCACTACAATACAATGGTGAACAGTACAGAACAGTACTCACATCCTAAAGTTCACCAGTGATTCAATGATAATAAGCACTTGACAGAGGGAGATATTAATAAATAGATTCCTGCATGAATAACATAAATAAATGTCCATATTTCCTGTTTTGCATTTTAAGAATCTTTTGTAGAGAATAATATTTCTA
>NW_007605121.1:0-271 GCF_000523025.1 Cynoglossus semilaevis | reverse complement strand
TTTTTTTCTTTGCTAATTTCTATTCCCTGTTTCTATTCCTGGCAGAACTCATATTTTCTTGTTTTGTAAAAGGACTTGAAAAGCAGTGTCTTTTGCGTTGTCTCGCCTGAAGGAGGTGACTTGGATTTAATGACATTATTAATTAATCATAAGCATTTGTATCATAATAACTTAATTCATCAGATTTTAATGTACTTGTTTATGCTGCTTCTATGCAGTACTTCATCTGGAAGAAGGACAACTCTGGCTATCTGCATTATCAGATCTGGTC
>NW_007605120.1:0-271 GCF_000523025.1 Cynoglossus semilaevis | reverse complement strand
TTTCCTGGGACGAAGCCCGCGTTGCTGCAATTCCGCCTTTTCAGTGATTTATTTGCGCTCCGTTGAGAATTAATGAAAACGTAGCCGTATAAACCGAGGTTATGTTTGTTTGAGCGTTAGCCAGCCCGCTTCTCAGACTGTTGCTTCAGCAGCGTCCAGTAACGATCCCTCCTGTAACCCGGTCTGTACCCAGGCCCGGATAGAACTGAGGAGTCCAGATCCACACAGGTACGGAGGAGTCGTGAGAATTTACACAAGAGCAGACTTTAAA
>NW_007605119.1:0-271 GCF_000523025.1 Cynoglossus semilaevis | reverse complement strand
GAAGTCGGAGCTGGGAATGAAGTCATAGCCTTTCATTGACTTGATTTTTTTATTTTTTCTTCCTGTTTTGATTAACTATGATTTTTAGTATTTTGGCCACTAGCTCTGTGTTGCAGTGACAGAAAGCCTTGCTGTCGGACCCTGCATCCAGTCTCAGCCAGCTGACAAATTATTTTTTTTAATTTTTCTCTTCCTTTTTTTGTTTCCTCAATTAACTACCATCTTTTCGTTTTAGATTTTTAGTTACACATCGTACAGAGGGCCAAATTAT
>NW_007605118.1:0-271 GCF_000523025.1 Cynoglossus semilaevis | reverse complement strand
TTACAAGGTTAAAACAAACAAACATTTCGCAGGTATGTGATTGTATCATGTGTTTATTATCATGCTGGTCACATGATAGTCAGATCTACTACAATGATCTTTCACAAACACATGAAGGCTGGGTCTGGAGCTGACACCAGAGCCAAGGCACAGCTGATTCTGACACGTGAGTTCTTTGAGTTTCTCTGTACTTCATTATCATCAGACACCTTTTCAGACTCTGCAGATAAGGCCGTTGACACAAGTCTGGTTGAAGATTGAATAGAATAGA
>NW_007605117.1:0-271 GCF_000523025.1 Cynoglossus semilaevis | reverse complement strand
CCCCTGGTGGAAATGAGTTTGACACCGATGACTCAGGATAAAACGTCATAAAATAATGTCAATAAATCTAGTTTTGAAGTTGGTAAAATGTCACTGAAAAGAAATTGTTTCTTTGGTTTTCTCTACAGCGACTGCAAAAGTTGTGGCATGGGTCACTGTGATGCTGGGTAAGAAGTGACTGTAGGCCCAAAAAGGCGCGTAGCGTCGTCGCTGTGTTTGAAACGTAACCTTCGTATTAATACAACGTCTTGTCGGCTTTTACGTTAAAGGG
>NW_007605116.1:0-271 GCF_000523025.1 Cynoglossus semilaevis | reverse complement strand
TTGTAATTAAAAATTGAGTAATTCTGCCTACATTCAGGTAGAATTAACGGCATCACAACAGGAAAGATGGTCAAAATAATTGTGACTCAGTTTCCGTGATTTACTGAACCAAAATTAACGTTTTGACAGTTTATGGTGTGATCCAACTTTTGTGCGATTCAACAAGCTACTGAGGTATAAAAGTACCCAAGTACTTTGAAAACACAAATGGTTTGACATTCATTTTTTAAAGACATAACCCAAAAACTAAAAAGTTATTATCAGATGGAAG
>NW_007605115.1:0-271 GCF_000523025.1 Cynoglossus semilaevis | reverse complement strand
GTGTGGGTCAGACCCGCGGTGTGGCTCAGTGGTGACTGACCTCCACCTCTTCAGTCGCTCAGACTCCCCCAGGATCTGTGCTCCATAAAACCTCTGACCTTTAGACCTTTAAGGAAGTCCGTCTGCTGCGGGGAGCGTGGCGCTGCCTGCAGGCGGATCGTGGGACTCGTACAGTACGACACGGTTCACTGCAGACGTCCGTCTGTAGACGTCCACCATCGACCGTAAATAATGTCTGAGGCGCAACAAGAAGATCCAGGTGAAGGTCAGA
>NW_007605114.1:0-271 GCF_000523025.1 Cynoglossus semilaevis | reverse complement strand
GGGGGGGGGTCAAACTTTTAACTGTTTAAGATCCTGTGTCTGAAGATGACACAGCAGTCCGTCTCATATTCAATATAAATGTATATTTTATACAAAAGTTGTCAAAGTAGTTCAGTATCACTGAATGATCGGTGCTTACATCAGTTCACGCTTCAACATTCGTTCGTACACCTGTGCAGGGCAGTCCCTAACGGAAGGGGGGGGTGAAAACAACAAACTTTACTTTAACCTTCACACTCGGAAACAAGTGCAATATATAGGACAAAAAAAA
>NW_007605113.1:0-271 GCF_000523025.1 Cynoglossus semilaevis | reverse complement strand
TGGTTCTTGGTGCTGGTCCGTACCTGGTGTTGGTACTGATGTCCGACTGCTATAGTGGAGGCGGCCTGGCTCTGCAGATGAGTCTTGACCTGAAGGAGACCGGGGTTAATGTTTGTCAGGAACTGGAGATGAATGAGTTAAAGAGTTGAAGAGATGATGTCATCGAACAGCTGAGGACGACTGGAAGGGTTAATACAGGACAGAACCGATCAGACCAGTTAGAAACCCCACTGTACGACTGGACCACGGGCCATCAGTGGTACACGCACCA
>NW_007605112.1:0-271 GCF_000523025.1 Cynoglossus semilaevis | reverse complement strand
AAAAAAAAAAAACGAACAAATTGTACACGCTCTTCTAACAGAAAATTCTCCAACAGCTTTCACTGACTAAACTCAGATGAGGATGTACACAGGACAGATGCAAAGTGCGCTTAAAAATAACAATCAAAGAGAGAAAAGCAGTAAAACCCATTCAGGGCGCACACTGTTGTTTATCTGTTTCTACTACCGCTCAATAAATTACAAGCGCGTCGTTAAATCCGATCATTGTCTTCGCACTGTGGTTCGATTAGGTCAGAGCTAAACTGAACCC
>NW_007605111.1:0-271 GCF_000523025.1 Cynoglossus semilaevis | reverse complement strand
TCAAAGTGACAGATGGAGGAGACAAATGACGGTGACATGAAGAGATATGGAAAGTACAAGATATCCATTTATACTTTGAATTTTATAAAGTACTTTAGATCAGTTGTAATGTACGAGCTATTTTGAGTGTTTTTAGCAGAATAACATTTTATTGATTAATTAGGTTAAAACAACAAATACAGCAGAAACTTAAAAACACTGTGACTTTCTGCCATAGTTTCTTTTTAGTTTGTGTTTAAGTGTGTTTAAAAACGACCAACCAGTCAGGTGC
>NW_007605110.1:0-271 GCF_000523025.1 Cynoglossus semilaevis | reverse complement strand
CACAAGTATTGCTCACACCTTCATCACCTCTCCATCTCTCAGCTGAGTTAGTATCTCCATAGGCGGTCACCCTGCTTATCTTTGAACCCCCGAGCTCTTTCCATCCTTCTGCTATCTCCGGCCCTGTTGGATTAACTTTGAAGTGAGGACATCACTCTGTACAACACATAGGTACCTAATAATTAGCCATTTTCCTGCCTTGTGAATTGGCCTTAGGCAACAGTAACCACAACTACTCTTATAACACACTCTTGTGCTGTTTTATAAACAT
>NW_007605109.1:0-271 GCF_000523025.1 Cynoglossus semilaevis | reverse complement strand
AAAAAAAAAAAAAAAACTTCCACTACTACTTCCTTCAACCACTGCACTGTCTTTGCTTTTTTTAACATTCCATTTGTATCTGCAGTATTTTATACTAGTCTCTATACTAGCAGTACATCCTGAAGTATATATCATTTACTGCACACAGTACTTGGTTCTCAGTACCGTGTACCTGTGTAATGACAAGAACATTAAATCAACACAATTTAAAGTACTGCTGCCCATCAGTGTAGTACCTAAATACACATGTCTATGAGCCATTGGTACTGTT
>NW_007605108.1:0-271 GCF_000523025.1 Cynoglossus semilaevis | reverse complement strand
TGTGGCTGTGAACAGAGTGACTATATATCTGCCTCCCGACCCACTCATCATACAGGCACATCAGCACAGGGGCTGTCATCGCCCGCTGTGGCCAACCTGAGGTCAGCTGGTGGGGCTGGAGGAATGCAGATGACGAGCATCTGGTCCAGTCCATCGCCAAGGCCTGTGCCGTCAACAGTAGTCCCCACAAACATGTCCAGAACAGCAGCTACACCAATGGCTCAGATCTGCCTGACACAGAATTTGGTGAGAGCTCATTACCCCAACCCAC
>NW_007605107.1:0-271 GCF_000523025.1 Cynoglossus semilaevis | reverse complement strand
ACTGCGTTGTTATATGTTATTCAATTGTAGTATATATCATTAACCTTTCTTGGTTATTACCCCGTAATTTATTTTATATATTTGTATTTCTTCCAATACATTTACTTTCATTTATTTCGTGGTGGCTGTAACCTTATGAAGGAGAAGCGGAGCTTCATAAACTTGTGACTTTAATCGTGAGATAAAAGTCAAAACCGAGTTAGTTCGCCACCTAATACAGCGTCTTATCTGTTTTTCACCACTAGATGGCAAACTTGTTTTGTGTTTTTTT
>NW_007605106.1:0-271 GCF_000523025.1 Cynoglossus semilaevis | reverse complement strand
TCTACGTCCCAGACAGCAGGTGTGTCTCCTGTCACTCTGCTCCAAACGTTGGCACAAACGCCGTGATGAATTCTCCTGCTGACACTGACCGATGGAGGTCAGCGAGTTAGAAAACGCAACTTTATTGCCCGTGTAAAATAAATCTTTTACAGACAGTTTGGATCATGTTCAGGTCCATTTTCAATCAAAAGCCATTTTTTCACTTCATCAGTGTAAGGGTGTTACCACTGTGTGCTACGGAAGCCTGAAGTGGGACATTTTCCAATCAGAC
>NW_007605105.1:0-271 GCF_000523025.1 Cynoglossus semilaevis | reverse complement strand
CAATGACCTATACCTTACTGCATATCCCATTGACTGGAGACAAACCATAGCAAATCTAATTCCTGTAAATATTTAAGGCATGTAGGGCATAACGTCTTTAAACATCTGATTTACAAAGTGTAGCGTATGGCTCTTAGGACGTCATCTGTCAATTTTAATTACACCCTGCTGTAAAGCAGTGATGTGTCTGCTGCCAAAGCACTCCTTCATTAAGCAAAGCAAATCCTTTACCGGATGACTACTTGTAATTTTCTTTACAGTAAAAAAAAAA
>NW_007605104.1:0-271 GCF_000523025.1 Cynoglossus semilaevis | reverse complement strand
ATAAACTTGATTTATCTGGAGTCCAGAGTCAGACTCATCAGAACACGACAGACGTATGGAACACGAACCAGTCCAGAGGGTCGTTTTTCATGCGGAGGTTGTCCCTGGGGAAGTAGCCCGGAGGGTAGCGCAGATTATGGTACTGGTCCCACAGCACCCTCTTGCTGCGAGGAGGCGTCGGTACAATCTTCACCTTAATGGGCAGTTTGACCGTGGAGGTCAGCTCTCCTCCGACCTCAGACTGGAGTCGGAAAAATGTTGGGGTTTAAAA
>NW_007605103.1:0-271 GCF_000523025.1 Cynoglossus semilaevis | reverse complement strand
GTTTTCATTTCACCAAAGCACCTTGAGCTAAAAATACCAACTGCATACCAGCATCTGTGGAGTCTTTAATTTCAGGTCAGACGCCCGGCTTCAGACCAGCTTCACTGAGCATAAATAAGTCTACGACCGACCAGCTCACTGACACAACTGTCGTGACTGATTAATGTTGTTGAAGACAATGTCTTCACTGAAATTCTGGAAGAATTCTGGACGCCTTCCACGCCTTTCCCTGTCAAGACGCCAAAGAACGACTGAAACCCATCAACTCTAT
>NW_007605102.1:0-271 GCF_000523025.1 Cynoglossus semilaevis | reverse complement strand
TATATATATATACAGTATATATATACTCTATCTCTATATATATACAGTATATATTTACTGTATATATATACAGTAAATATATATGAATATATTTATATATATATATTTGGGAGTGTCTCAGTCAGGCTGTGACCATATACATACATACATATACATATATATATATGTATATATGTTTGTATGTATATGCTGTATATTTAATACAGTCAGGCTCATATATTTAACCACAGTGGTATTCAAACCAGTCTGTCTGAACCAGTGTCTCTGCACT
>NW_007605101.1:0-271 GCF_000523025.1 Cynoglossus semilaevis | reverse complement strand
GTGTGTGTGTTTGAGAGAAAAGAAAATATATTTTGTGAGATGCATTCGTTTATTTTCGGTACTGTTTACCAGCCAGGCCTTTTCCCCAGACGCAAGAAACAATCGGATTTGAAACGGTTTGTGCTGAAGCTGCCCACGTGAGCCGTGCAGAATGTGATATGTTTAAAATTTTAATGCCAAGATTTTCCATGTAAATATATCCTGAGAACGATGTGACTGTCAACGTGAAAACAAATATCTGTGTGGGTTTTTTTGGGGATTTAGATTTGGG
>NW_007605100.1:0-271 GCF_000523025.1 Cynoglossus semilaevis | reverse complement strand
ATACAGTGAGGGACGACTGTACCAGAGTAGTATCTCAAGGAGGACAGAGTGATGCAACGAGCGTCGCTTACTGCACCTTTGTCTTCTGCCCTGATGTGATGAGGTTTCTTGTCAGCGCTGGGAACTTCTGGTTTGGGAGCTGAAGAACGAAACATGGTCCAAAAACGTTCACTTGTTCGGGCCTCACCTCAACCTCAACTTTCACACAAACGGCTTCAAAACAAGCAAAAACAACGCGCAAGCACAATGCTGCACCGAGGTGACAGAGCAA
>NW_007605099.1:0-271 GCF_000523025.1 Cynoglossus semilaevis | reverse complement strand
AGAGAGAGAGAGTGAGAGAGAGACAAAGAGAGAGAAAGGGAGAGGTACTGTTCTGTGCACGTCTCAAAGACGAGGCTCATCTTTTATCTTGTCATCCTGCCCTCCAGCCATCTGCTCCATTCACACACACTCTCACACAAACACACCTGCCTGCAAGGTCAGGGTCCACAAACAGCAGAGATCCAGCAGCAACGTTCACAGGTCGAGAAACTGCTTTTTTTTCAAAATGTAGTAGAAAAAATATCAGGTTCAACTAATTTGATTTTTTTTT
>NW_007605098.1:0-271 GCF_000523025.1 Cynoglossus semilaevis | reverse complement strand
TAGTGCATTTAAATTCTAATCTGATTCAACTGTTTCACTTGAAAGAGCACTCAGTATGAGCTGCTAATTCACTTTTTCAAGTTCTTCTACAGACTTTCCTGGGTCAGCCTTGTATATACTGTATATTGGTCCAGCTTCAGTCGGAGGAATTTCAATAGAGGCCTCTGTGTAAATAGTGAGGCCTTAGCTCCACTAAAAACAAACGTCCCGAAACATGACACCACTGTTTAGCACGGACACATTAGTTAATACAATCATCAACTAGTTTATG
>NW_007605097.1:0-271 GCF_000523025.1 Cynoglossus semilaevis | reverse complement strand
AAAAATAACTTCATGCTCAGATCATCAGACATCCCATAACTTAAGTCACTGTTCAACCAATGCGGCACCTTTTCCTGGAAAAAGCACAAAGACGTTTCCTGAATCTTATCAAACCTCCAAAATCCCATCTTAATGATTCACAAAATTTCATAGAAATCAAAGTCATTTTGATAAATGACCTCATCAGAGACACAAACATAAAACCACAGGGGAAACGTTGAAAACTAGATGACTACGGTAAAATATATATCTATATATGTTTTATATTTTT
>NW_007605096.1:0-271 GCF_000523025.1 Cynoglossus semilaevis | reverse complement strand
TTCAGAGAGCAACATATTACTTTTTTTTAAATTTTATTTACCTGTAAATTTTTATTATGATTAGCTCAGTATCCATGCATTATAACAGGGGTGTCAAACATGCGGCCCCAGGGCCACTAGAGTGTTCATTCATTCAGGCCTGTTTAATTAATTTGAAAATAAAAAATAAAATACACAAAATCTTCATGTTAAGTATATTTAAAAAAATATTACAATAAATATGAATATCTAATAACACATATCAAATATACTTGTACTTGTTTGCATGAAA
>NW_007605095.1:0-271 GCF_000523025.1 Cynoglossus semilaevis | reverse complement strand
TGAGAGTGAGAGAAAGTACAAAATAGAGAGATGAGAGGCGAGGTGTCATCGCCATCGGGAGCCAAGGAGAGTCATAGAATCCACTTGGAGCTACCGTGTGTCAGTACCAGGCCTCATGCTGGCTCTGCTTCTGTATATTTAGTATTTTTAGCCCGAAGAGAAGCATAGCACTGAGTCAAAAACACATCGTGAAAATATTATGAATATATGGGAGTTAAATCAGACAGGAATTAAATGCAAGCAGAGAAAGGAAAAGTGTAGAATATAGGAC
>NW_007605094.1:0-271 GCF_000523025.1 Cynoglossus semilaevis | reverse complement strand
GGGGGGGGTTCTTACCAACATGGCAAAGACATATTTCTGGTCTTTCTCTTGAAGGAAGACAAAGATATCCGAAAGGAGCAGAGCATGGACATCTGGACAGAAGAGAAGAACCTCAGTGACACCGTACAGAATATATATGGTCCATATATCTGTTTAGTTTCAGAGCATGTTAATCAATTATGATATTTAACTGCAGGTTATTATTAGGATAATCCCAGTAATTTTCATATTTAACTCACGAATAAATTGCATATTTTTAATCTTTCTAAAT
>NW_007605093.1:0-271 GCF_000523025.1 Cynoglossus semilaevis | reverse complement strand
TCTGTATTATAATCAGAAATATTGTTTAATTATTTCTAATTGTCGTTGATTAAAAGAAAACGAAACAAACCGCTCAAAGACTTTGCATGGATTTGATGTTGGTTCTTTTATAAACCACATGTTTAACTTCCTCTTGGCTTTTTCTATATTCCCTCAAGACAGAGCAACCACTACTATCTACTATGGTGCTCACATTTGCCCAGTGGATATTTCTAGAAGACCTTTACGATCTGTGTGTTTTGAGCACAAGACTCATGAAAAAAGGGAAAAA
>NW_007605092.1:0-271 GCF_000523025.1 Cynoglossus semilaevis | reverse complement strand
ATGATATTTTGAGAATGTGTAAACGTCTGCTCTAACAGGTTTTCTCTCAAATGTTTGGTCTTTGTACCAAATAAAACAGAAGAAAATGGCTGATCATACGTCGTATTATTAACTTATGGCAGTGGTTGAAGATATTTTGTGACATATTTATTAATATAAAGTATATAAAGCTTCTGTACGGGGACCCATCTTCTTCATGCTCCGGTCCAGGTGCTGAACCTTCCTGCCGCCGTGAACACTCCGATGACTTTACTTTGCCTTCCAGAAAAAT
>NW_007605091.1:0-271 GCF_000523025.1 Cynoglossus semilaevis | reverse complement strand
TAACTGGACGATATATTTTATATTTAGTTTTTCTTCATTGTTACCAGAGTGGTGAAAAAACTAAAAAAGTTCATAATTTTATTTTTTATTTTTTTAAAGGACTAATTGTGTTTTAGATAAAGGTCAGTGAAAGGTCAACATGGGAGGGAGGGGCTTGGCAATAACGTAATTTTGTTAATTTTTTAATGGAAAATGCAAAAATACTTGTTTGTACTCAAAACGCTGAGGAAAGAAATATAAATATATAAAAATATAAAACATATATATATAT
>NW_007605090.1:0-271 GCF_000523025.1 Cynoglossus semilaevis | reverse complement strand
GTAATAATAAATATAAATGAGTAAAGTGAAAAAAAAAAAACTTAATAAACCTGACATAATGAATAATGATATATGTATGGCAGTTGGTAATGATTTGGATTTGACTGCAGAAATTAGATTAGTTTTATCTATGTTATTGTGTTGATCCTTTGTTGTAGGAAATGTCTCTTTTGCTTAAAATAATTATTTAGGCTTTTCCTGAAGCATTTATAAAAGAGCTCAATATAGAAATTCCTCAGTGAGGTTTAGGGATGGCATACTGTGCATCTTA
>NW_007605089.1:0-271 GCF_000523025.1 Cynoglossus semilaevis | reverse complement strand
GTGAGTGACCGACGGAGAGACAACAAAGGATTGACTGATGCTCCAGACTTCAAAGAACATTTGAAAACCATCGTCGACGTCTGTTCAAACCAGAGGTCGATTCTACGACGGTTTTTATTTTTCTGTCGTGTTTTCTGTCATTTTTAACAGAAGAGTGACCCCAGAGTGTTTCATAGGTGGCGCTAGAGCCAATTCCAATCAGCAGGTGACATCAGTTTACTAATGTTAACGTGAACAACTACGTAACACAACGGTGTTTCTGCAAAAAAAA
>NW_007605088.1:0-271 GCF_000523025.1 Cynoglossus semilaevis | reverse complement strand
GCCACCCCGGCACCTCACCGCACCCCCTAGGGGCTATTTGAGAAGTACTGCATTATACGGACATCTAGCTGTGGGCCGCATCTAGGCGGTTTACTTCCAGCCTGCTGCCCAGCAGTTGAGACCCCTGGTTTAAAATGTTGACTAACTGACAGACAGTTTGCTTTAATGCTTCTAAATTCTCTGGCTGCTACTGATCTATTACATTCTGTTCTATACTGAAGTACACATCTGTGTATCTGTTTCTGCCCAGAAATGCCGTACATCTGAAAAC
>NW_007605087.1:0-271 GCF_000523025.1 Cynoglossus semilaevis | reverse complement strand
GCCTATTGTTGGTGATGGTCACTGCAAGATGAAAACAAAAAAAGGGCCACGGGGTGGGAGAGCGGTTAGTGCCCATGCCGAACTGAAGATAACAATATAATTGGTGTAACCCCGCCCTCATACAATCATGTGTTTTGTCGGACATCCCAAAATACTTCTGTATTATTTTTTGCTGCTTTTTGTTTTCATATCCAAAATGGTACTGGACCGCGAGGTCATGTGACGCTTCACGTTAAAGCGTGAGTTGTTTTTCAGGCCATAATACTGTCAT
>NW_007605086.1:0-271 GCF_000523025.1 Cynoglossus semilaevis | reverse complement strand
CCCACTTTCCCTGTTTCTGTCTTTACTTTACTTAGGCAGAGGAGCGTCATGGCAATTTCGAGGAGCGACTACGACAGATGGAGTCGCAACTGGAGGAGAAGAACCAGGAGTTACAAAGAGTGAGTCAGTCCTCCTCTTGTGTATCTATTTATCTCTTTTTCTGTCCGTTTATTTATTTTTTTTTCTCCTTTCCCATACGTTTTTTTTTTTGTGAGCACCAAGAAACATTTTACCATAAACTCAACTATATCGCGGCTCTCCTTTCGCTCCC
>NW_007605085.1:0-271 GCF_000523025.1 Cynoglossus semilaevis | reverse complement strand
ATTTAATATGAATCAATAACTATTCTCCTGGTGGATCAGAGTTCTTCTGTTTATTCTACTACAGGTCACAGGTCCACTCTGATTGGACCTCCTGCCTACCAGCCCACAAACCTAGCTCTGATTGGCTCACGCTAACGTGTTCCTCCAGTTTAGTATCAATTGACTAATTAATTGATTCATTGGTTTAAATATTTGCCACAGCTCATTGGTCCGTGTCTTGTTGTCAGGTTGATCCAGCGTTAGTTTTCATTCATCAAAGAGTCAAAAAAAA
>NW_007605084.1:0-271 GCF_000523025.1 Cynoglossus semilaevis | reverse complement strand
GTTCACCTCCATATAAAACCAGACTTTATGACCCCAAAGACTATTTTATCGACATCTGCGCCCCACCCTTTTGAACCACATAACGCTTTTTGACCTATGACCTCTGAATGTCCATATTTTTTGCAATAGTGCACGTGTAATTTTAATTTTTTAGCATGTAAGATAAATACAAAAAAAATAGCAAATAGCCAACTATTCTTAATTATTGAATTGATAAATTGATCAATCATCTGATAGGCTCCTCACTAATCCATACCCGTGCTGTTCATCA
>NW_007605083.1:0-271 GCF_000523025.1 Cynoglossus semilaevis | reverse complement strand
AAGAAGACGAGCAGCAGAGCAAGGAATATAACCAACAGGAACAGGTTCTTTAAAATGATTCTCATCTTGAATTACTGGAGTGAAAAAGACAAACATTTGTTCTCCTTTATATCATGTCATTTATAGAAGTTGTAGACCTTAAATCTATTTTGATAGTCAGCAAATAGTCAGTGTCCTCTTTTAAAGACTTATGTTTTATTAGTAGGACAATTAAGCAAGTGCATCAAGAACAAAGTATCCGTTGGTTCCAGAAATAGTTACATCGAGGGCA
>NW_007605082.1:0-271 GCF_000523025.1 Cynoglossus semilaevis | reverse complement strand
AGAACAAACTGCTTTGGTGTATTTTGTATTGTGGTTGTAAACTTGTTATCAAGCATTTGGAAAGCCGTCATGACTTAGCTGATCTTTAAAACTTTAATTAGCTTATTCTGCCTTGAAAACATCCAGGTCCAGATTGTGAAATTTGGCACAAACGTCAAGTAGTACTCACCCCATAGTTTGATCCCACCATATGTCTGGACTTGTCTGGAGCTTCTCAGAGAAGAGAGAGTTGCAGTAGATTGAGTAGAGAGACAGTAGAGAAGCTATGTTT
>NW_007605081.1:0-271 GCF_000523025.1 Cynoglossus semilaevis | reverse complement strand
TGATCTTCTGCCTGCAGGTGGTGTTCGTGGACGGGAATGGTCTCTTTCACCACAGAGGTGAGATGTTCTTGACTGAACAGAGACGTTTTATTGTCAGTAAAATTCAAATGTCTTCTTCTTATCATCAAAACCAGTGCAACTAAAACACTCGCTTGAAATGTGCAGCTACGGTGGAACCTTGGTTTTCAAACTCAGTTCGTTCCTGAAGGCCCGATCGTGAACGGAAAAGTTTGAAAACTGAAACATTTTTTCCCATAGGAATCAATGTAAA
>NW_007605080.1:0-271 GCF_000523025.1 Cynoglossus semilaevis | reverse complement strand
TTTTTTTTTTTGAAGTGTGGTTGTACAAGGTGTCAGGATTACAATACATAATCATACCAGCTGCACCCCCACGGTGTCTGTGTTCGGGGTGGAAGGAGGGGGCAGAGTCGTTGCAGAGGAGGTAATAAATGGAGGAGTCCACTTTCAAAAAAGCAAGTTCTCCTTTATCAGGACATATACAGCTTTTCTATTGACTATATATGAGTGTACTCATACTGCCGGCTCAACAATGATGGAGTATGTGCCGTGTTTCGTTATGTTAGCACTCATG
>NW_007605079.1:0-271 GCF_000523025.1 Cynoglossus semilaevis | reverse complement strand
ATCTATCTAAATGTCTAAGAAGAATCTAAATTCTTCACATTCCAGTGTTACGAGCCAGACAAACATTGTCAAACTCTTGCTTCTTCTTGATACAGATATTCTCAACCGATGTGATAACACATTTTTTAATGAGTTCACCTTTTAGCAATTAATATTGCCACCTTATAGCTTGCTTTTGTGGCATTTTGATTTGACTCAAGGCCAAAGACACACAAGATTGGGTTGATTCAGATCGGGTTGATTATTCTTCTTAAATGTAAGTTAAATGTAA
>NW_007605078.1:0-271 GCF_000523025.1 Cynoglossus semilaevis | reverse complement strand
TTGATGTAGGAGGGAGGGAGGGGGAGGAGGAAGGGGTGACTAGCCAAAGCCAAGTTGAGCCTCCTGTATGGGGGGGGGCGAGACAAGGGGGGGGACGGACGGTCGGTCCTTACCTTGTACCGGAAGCCGTCCTCGGGGACCATGTCTACCAGCAGGATGTACTTGGCGCAGGGGACGAGTCCGGAGAGGTTGACCTTACAGTGAGGGAACATCCTCCTAGGAAGGAAGAGACGGGGACGAGAGACAGTCGTTATGGGACATGGACACATGG
>NW_007605077.1:0-271 GCF_000523025.1 Cynoglossus semilaevis | reverse complement strand
TTTTTTTTTTTTGGCCCCTCACAGAGCGAATCATCGATAACTCATAAGCAGTTTCGGATTGAGCAGAGGGATTCGAGGTTCGTTCTTGAGGGCTGGGACCGGGAATTCTCTAGTGTGAAGGAGCTGATCGACAACCTCAAGTTTTTCACGCTCAAGTCTGGATCGGACACCTTTGCCATTAAAAAATGCTGCTTCCCGAGACAAGCAGGTGGGGTATTCGTGACCATCAGTGCAGATCTGAGCCTCAATAGATCATTTAATGTCAACACAC
>NW_007605076.1:0-271 GCF_000523025.1 Cynoglossus semilaevis | reverse complement strand
TCCTGTACTCATGGTAAGACAAACACATACATATACATAGCTTCTCTGCAGAACATAAATCTATAGCATCTCAGATCATAAACCCACCAAAATCTCAAATAGTTAACAGCCATGATTTTGTAGCCGTCGTGGAATGCATTTAATGACAGTAGTGTAGTGTCAGACACAGGGCAGTTTTGATTGGCTGTGACCACGACGGAGGCAGAGTATGATTGGCTGTGGCCGAACTGAACCTGTGAGAGACAGTAACTATGGCTTGTTTTGCTTGTTC
>NW_007605075.1:0-271 GCF_000523025.1 Cynoglossus semilaevis | reverse complement strand
ACCAAAATGTTTTAATCTGCCTCTAAAGATTTGCCATTTGGTCTAGCCCAGTGGTTCCCAAACGTTCTCTGCTGCGCCTCTCCTTGGTTTATAAGAAAATGTTTGCACCCATTTACAAAATTTACCATTATTATCTTACTATTCTTTTTGGCCTATTGTTGTGTACAGTTTTATTGAGTATACTGATAGGCTGATAGGCCATGTCATACCAAAGTCCAAACCAGGCGTGGGCAAAGTTTTTGAGTTGCAGGCCACAATTGTCCTAAAATTG
>NW_007605074.1:0-271 GCF_000523025.1 Cynoglossus semilaevis | reverse complement strand
ACATGAATACAAAGTACGTGCAGAGGGAGTACTGTCCGCCCCGGCTCTGACCTCAGGTGACCCCGCTGATACCAGAGTGAGCCTGATGAAAACTGAATCCCCTGAAAAACTGCATTAGATACGCAGAGTTACTGCAAATATTGCTGTGCTCGAAAATGAAACTCGGGAATGAAAATAAAATCCCAGCAGGCATCTGGATGTGTCGTATGGAGGCAATTAACTTGAGAATATTAAAGACGGGGAAACGCATGACCTGAATAAAGACCAAACA
>NW_007605073.1:0-271 GCF_000523025.1 Cynoglossus semilaevis | reverse complement strand
TTTTTTTTTTTTCAAAATCCATGTGTTGTGTTTTTGTGTTTTCCAGCTCTGAGTGTAACAGGTGACGCCTATTTCAGTTTGCTGTCGGCGATTGGACAGAAGGCCTACCACACCACATCCTCACGCTCCTTAGGTTGGTGAACACACATTCTGTTTCTGAGTCATGAACTAACCTGTGTGTTTTGTGGTCATTCATTCACTAATTTATTATTTAATTCACACAACGCTTAATTACTCTTGTTATATAAGGGACATGTGTCCAAAAATGACT
>NW_007605072.1:0-272 GCF_000523025.1 Cynoglossus semilaevis | reverse complement strand
AAAAAAAAAAACGGTAAAAAACGGCAGCGGTAAACATATAAGATCAGAGAACCTAGACGTCGATCTTTGATCAGAACCCGCTCTGATCTCCTCCCCCTTCTCCTCCGCCGCCTCCTTTATCACTCTTTTACGTTGTGAAATGTTCGTTATGGACTCACCCCTGTAGGAGGCACTATCTTTTATTATGTGGAACATCATCTTTTTTCATGAGGAGAGAGAGAGAGTGAGAGCAGCCGTGACCTCAAGGGATTGTGGGTATTTGAAGCAAACAG
>NW_007605071.1:0-272 GCF_000523025.1 Cynoglossus semilaevis | reverse complement strand
TGTCAGTTTACTAATGCACAAAAGTAACATGCACTCGTTAGCACGCTTGCTAACATATGGAGACAAACAACCATTTACCATTATAGTATAGCTGATTTCACCACGAATGCCCCAACCCTAAACATTATCCAATTAAGCGCAACATTTTTGTTTGTTTTTTTGTTTGAAATATGATTTTGTATTTGCAGTTCATCTGACTGTTTGTTTCTTTGTCTCCAACAGGAAACTATGGAGGACATTGATAAGAATGGAGATGGTTTAATTGATCTGGA
>NW_007605070.1:0-272 GCF_000523025.1 Cynoglossus semilaevis | reverse complement strand
ATTAACATGCAAGCCAGAGGGAAGATCGGGGCTTTATGTCTTACCCAGCTGGGCTCAAGATATCACTCATGTACATCGTGCAGCCCGGAGTGCGTGCGAGTGCACGTCGGATAGAGCGCGCGCATGCTCTCGGAGGTGGTGAGCGTAAATCATTCCCAGGTTACGGGGAACAAGTCTGAACCCGGCGGAATCAGACAAACGTCCGCTGGCTCGATCTGTCTGTGAGGTAACGACGAACCAGGTTAGCGCCGCGGTCCTGGTTCGTCACCGAC
>NW_007605069.1:0-272 GCF_000523025.1 Cynoglossus semilaevis | reverse complement strand
TAGGTGTATTTTTTCATAAACAATACTACTGTACTTTAAATTGTGTATAGCACCCCCTGGAGGGGAGTCAGAAGGAGCTGCACAAAAATATGATAAATATCAAAATTACCAAGACAATGGGTGTTGATTCCAGACATACTGAAAAAAAAAATCTTAAGTTTAAACAATAACAATAGGAATTTAACAAAAATAATTTTCTCTTTGTTTGTGATGCATTTTTTAACAGACATGTTTGAAATTTAATCTCTTTCTTTTATAATAAATAATATATA
>NW_007605068.1:0-272 GCF_000523025.1 Cynoglossus semilaevis | reverse complement strand
CTCTGTAGTCTCTGAAGTCTCTGTAGTTAGGTATCGAGTGAGAACGTTCGTTTTTAGTCAGCAGTTTTGGAAAAGAACAGAGACGAGAGAAAGAGATGTTTGATGAGGTTTTGTTTCGACGCTGCTGCTCAAACTGCCATGATTGGTCAGTCAATATCCCATGTGTCTTTGCTGCTGATGACGCCTTCACTTTCAGAACAATGAATGTGTTGACAGTGAAACAGTGTCTGTCTGCACCAAGACACACTGTGTACTACTGTGTACTACTGTGT
>NW_007605067.1:0-272 GCF_000523025.1 Cynoglossus semilaevis | reverse complement strand
CTGCAGCCAGACTGGAGATCACGTCTACTAGAAATGCAACACTGCCATCTAGTGGTAAAATTATGAAAAACATGCAACTCCAAGATAGGTGAATATGAAGGGATAGGTTTTTCCTATAGAAAAGATATGTATAAATCTGTAATCTCAGATTAGAGTAAATTATTATTAGTATGATTTTCAAGGTTTAAAAAATGCAAGTTTGGATTTAAAATGTTTTCCTAGATGTAATGTTTTTGTTGGATGGTTAGGTTACAGCTGTTTTTTTGACTTCA
>NW_007605066.1:0-272 GCF_000523025.1 Cynoglossus semilaevis | reverse complement strand
ACAGTAACAGTAACAGTAACAGTGACAGTAACAGCAGCAGTAACAGCAGCAGTAACAGTAACAGTAACCTCGTGTTAGCCTGCTGTGGTAAAACTGCTCTGAACAAAATGAAATACAGAGATTTCACTTTAACTTAGATTTCCTGAATGATTTTATTTCATCTTCAACATTATATTTCCCAAATTGATGCGCATATTTTTATTTATTTTTTTTGTGAAAATGTATAAAAACATGCAACTGTTGTATTTGCATGTATTTGTTAGTTATAATTC
>NW_007605065.1:0-272 GCF_000523025.1 Cynoglossus semilaevis | reverse complement strand
AAAAAAAAAAGATGCAAAAATGATGTAACAGTTTCACTGGTCGGCCACTTTAAGTTCAGCCAGAAAAGTGCAGCGGCTGCAGATGAGTTTTAATCTGCTCATTCAGTGCTGACACATCAGATCATATACTATATTCCACTGTGTGAGACAGTGGAATAAATTTACCATGTGCATTAAAGGTCATTTATGGTTGTAAGTGCAGTGTGGCTGATTCATTACCCTGACTGTGGCCATGTGCACAATATGGCCGGATCTGTGTGTGTGTGTGTGTG
>NW_007605064.1:0-272 GCF_000523025.1 Cynoglossus semilaevis | reverse complement strand
ATTATTATTATTATTATTATTTGTCTTGTCTGCTGTCACTCAGTGAGAATTCATCAGTGCCGACTCACTTCAGGAACAACGTACTAGCTGACTGGGTTTTCCTCCAGAGTAGCTTTGGATACAAGAGACAACAACAGTAAAAGTAGGAGGGACAGACGGGAAGGACAGATGGGACAACAGTTAGATAGTGACGGTAACCATAGCTGGAATATATCATACACATTAGTGCTTACAAATGAGTTCATGCAGCTAAATGTTAGCGGAGTTATCCA
>NW_007605063.1:0-272 GCF_000523025.1 Cynoglossus semilaevis | reverse complement strand
TTTTTTTTTCCAAGCAGCAAAGACCTGCTTTGATATGCGCTTCATCCTTCTTCTTACTGCAGTTATTCGACGCCGACATCTTTTACCACTGCTTTTTAAAATGACTCTCTGCTTGTCGTCTTATTTCCCCAGTGCACGCCAATCGCTGGACATGGATTTGTGTTGGACAAGTACAAGTGTCAGTGCAGGAGGGGATTCTACCACCCACACAGAGTGGCCCTGAATGGCTTTAAAAGTAGGTTAGATTTTTCTTTTGGCTACTGGTATGGAGT
>NW_007605062.1:0-272 GCF_000523025.1 Cynoglossus semilaevis | reverse complement strand
TAACTAAAGACAAACAACATCCAGACCTCCATGTAGATCTTCATGATGAAGTTCATTTAATTTAATTCCTTTTAAATCCTCCCTGCAGGGGGCAGGACCAAATCCTAGCCTCCTTTTAATGCCCCCCCTGCAGTGGACCAATATCTGGACTAATCTATCAGAACAGTTTTATAAGAAGGAAGCTGATTGGAGGTAGTTATGTTTAAAAAAAACACCAGACATCATTTTATGTTTGCATGTTAAGAGAAACAGTGTAAACTACAGTACTCAGT
>NW_007605061.1:0-272 GCF_000523025.1 Cynoglossus semilaevis | reverse complement strand
GAGAGAGAGGTCCGAGTCTCGAACGGCTCCAGGACGATAAAAGCGCGGCGTAAGGCGTTAAAAAAGTTTGTGGACGTGATGAAGTGTGGATTTATGGAGGGCGGTGTGAACGGAGCTGTGAACCAATGAAGAGAGACGGAGATTGATGAGGCCGGGCGGGTGAGACGGGGGAGACGGGGGAGTCAGGGAGGTGATTGCTGCACTTCATCACAGAGCTTCACTGTCACATGACCATAACGTGACCATGACAGTGGCCTGCCCCCCCCCCCCCT
>NW_007605060.1:0-272 GCF_000523025.1 Cynoglossus semilaevis | reverse complement strand
AAAGTTGACGTCAACGCCACTTTGAACCACGAGTTGTCACTTTTGTGCGTGTAGAGCAGAGTGAGAAGACTAGAAGCTAAAGACTTGGAGGATAAGATACAGAGTCTACTGTTTAGTTGCTATGGTTGGCTAGACTAGTCTGATAGTCACCTCCGGTCACCGACCTGCCCGCTGTCCAAACCTCCTGTGTACATTCAAGACAACAAACAGACACGACACACATGAGCAAACAAACAGAGGAGAAGCACAGGAGCCGCTGCGTCTGCGGCCGT
>NW_007605059.1:0-272 GCF_000523025.1 Cynoglossus semilaevis | reverse complement strand
ATATTCTAAAATAGAAATGTTCATCATCAGCAAAAATTGGAATGTCGGAAAATGTAAAGACTGATAAACTAACGTTCGGGTCTAGAGTTTGTGAGTTATTAATGCACTAAATACATCTGTCGAATTACAATTAATCCTTCTGGGACTGAGTCTTAGTCTGACACCTGGGTACTTCCACTGGGACGCCTTATAAAAGAAAAATGGACACCCCCGATACAGACAGACTGTCATTATTCCACATAATCTCGTTCGTGTCACTGTCAAAAAAAAAA
>NW_007605058.1:0-272 GCF_000523025.1 Cynoglossus semilaevis | reverse complement strand
TATATACACAAACAAGCTGATACTAGTCTAGTGCAGTCTCTTTTTTGCCTTTTTTTCTTATCTTCATGATTACTAAAGACATCTAATGTGTATGATCCATCCATCATTGTCCACTTATCCTGGGCTGGGTTGTGGGGCTAACAGTCTGAGCAGGGACACTTAGACTTCTCTCTCCCCAGACACTTCCTACAGCTCTACTGGGATAATCCCAAGGCATTCCCAGGCCTGTCCATCTCTGTCTCTGGGGCATACAATGTAAATGCCCAAGCCAC
>NW_007605057.1:0-272 GCF_000523025.1 Cynoglossus semilaevis | reverse complement strand
TATTCCAGGATAAAGTGGTGGAAACAGAGGTTTAACGGCTGATGTTGATCAGTGTTTGAGTCCGTTCATAATAATAATAATAATAATAATAATAATAATAATAATAATAATAATAATAAAGAACCGATCGACACCGAGCGTCAACGAGCAGTGACGTGACTTTCACGGTGCGGCCAGAAAAGACGCAAAAGCTTCAACAAGTACCAGGCACCAAGTACCAAGTACTGAGCCCAGTCTTCGAGCACGGTTTTTTTTTTTTTGTTTTTTGTTTT
>NW_007605056.1:0-272 GCF_000523025.1 Cynoglossus semilaevis | reverse complement strand
CGGCACAATATTTGAATTTCTCCGCAGACAACGTGGTTCTGTTCAAAAATGTAAATCTCTACATCGCTATTTAACAGACTTAATTGTATAAGTTGAGGACAAAATATGAGCGTAAGCCAATCAGAGGAGAAAACGTTCCACCACTGCAGAAGAAGAAACGGGTCTTTTAGACGTTGATGAGTCGTCCAAATGATTTTTCTGTCAAGAATAATCAGTGTTCAAAGTCAGCCTTCATCACCCTAAATGTTGCAGTGATTAAAGTGCATCAATTT
>NW_007605055.1:0-272 GCF_000523025.1 Cynoglossus semilaevis | reverse complement strand
CTTCTTGCAAACAGCTATTACAACATGACCCAGGCATCGTCGGCAAAGATTGAGTGACGATGTCCAGTGCTTTCCTTCCAGGGCCACAGTGACTCTTACTACCATCTCCACCTCCGACCAACTGTTGAAAATGCCAGTTGTCCGCACCTGAACGAGTTACATCATGGGCAACCCGTCCTCCATCATCGTAAGCCTTGAGGTAGAGCATTGGGAGGTGGGTAGTGATCTGGTGGACTTGTTACACCACAAGATGCTCTGATTGAAGCTACTTC
>NW_007605054.1:0-272 GCF_000523025.1 Cynoglossus semilaevis | reverse complement strand
GGGTCCTACAGAGGGCGCTCTTGAGTGCTGCCTAAACAATCAATGTGTCATGTTCTTGAGAGAGTTTTTTTTCTTCACAGATTTACACCAGTTTGAATTTACTCCGATTCTAAAGTATTACTTTCTTTCCTCACGTTTTTCCCCCGTTCTCCTGTTGATTAGTCGTCAGGATTAAACCTGGATTACGCTCCTAGGAAATGCCTATACGTATGCACACGTGTGTGAAGGTCACGGCTGATGGGGTATTTGTTTAAGATTTGACCTTTGGGGGG
>NW_007605053.1:0-272 GCF_000523025.1 Cynoglossus semilaevis | reverse complement strand
AAAAAACACGGTTCTCGGTTCTCAGTGTATCGAATATCGAACGTCTTCCGTCTCAAACCGATCGTCATTTTCTCCCACGTCCACGCGCCGTTTTGACAGGACGCACATTTTCTACCGGGATTAATAGATTTGTGGGACAACAGTGAACACAGTGATCTCCGTTTGTCATTGACAACATGTCAACAACAGCAACGTGACGTCATTAATCCCAAACATATATCTGGATGTTTACAATAAAGACTGGGGGAAAAAAAATAAAATAATAAAAAAAA
>NW_007605052.1:0-272 GCF_000523025.1 Cynoglossus semilaevis | reverse complement strand
TTTTTTTTTTTACTTAACCCTTTAAATATGAAGGGTAATGTTTAACAAGCCATGCTTTACGTCATGTGATGAGAACTGACCTTACTGTCCAGTTTCTTCATGGTTACCAAGTCAAGGGATTTGAGCGAGTGTCCCGTGGGGGCGATGAAGTACAGACATGCGTGGATGCGAGTGTCGTGGTAGCTGTGAAGTGTGCGCTTGATTTTCAGCTCCTCCTGTAGATACGCCTCAAACTGGGCATCAATGAACTCCACAATTGACTTGTAGCTGTT
>NW_007605051.1:0-272 GCF_000523025.1 Cynoglossus semilaevis | reverse complement strand
GTACTACTAGGTTTATCACTCAGGAAACAGTGTACGTTAACTGAAAATGATCAAATAGGGTTTTTATCCCAAAGCCATAAATGTCCATATGAACCTTTGTTATGTTGCCACCTACCTGAAATTACTGGCAGAATGTATTGTAAAAAATGTAATGTAAAATAAATAAATAAGCAATATTATTATATATGTATGTACGACGTTCATATAAGTATTGCGTATACATAAGTATATATATATATTTACCATATATGTACATAAATACATATATGTGT
>NW_007605050.1:0-272 GCF_000523025.1 Cynoglossus semilaevis | reverse complement strand
TTTTTTTTTTTTTTTTGACGTGGATCAACACACAGACTATCTGTGCTTGACCCTCGACGGCCACTTAGACTGGAAAATCAGGCGGCATTTAAGAGATGAATCAGCAACACTCAGACGGCAAACACCGAGATGGATAAAAAAAAATGCAACTTCAACGGAAAATTCAGACACTTCTTTTGACGTTCATTTTATATGATTTAAATCCAGTGTCACTTCAACTGAGGAACAACAGACTTTCTTAAATGTAAAGGAATATATCATTTCCCTAAAAA
>NW_007605049.1:0-272 GCF_000523025.1 Cynoglossus semilaevis | reverse complement strand
CCTGCTAAGTTTCTACAATATGCTTATGAGATAAGCAAGATTTACTCACTGCCTTATAACTTGTGGTTAGACAAGAGTTACTAGGGTGTGGCAAATGTCACCTGCCCTGGAAAAGACAGGAGTCTGCCTACAGGTTAAAGGTCACTGAATTTGTTAAAGAGGCTGGACAGCCATTTGGATTTTACCCTTAGTTCCAATAATTCATTTCACATTGCACATTGTAGATGAATACAAGTACTAAAGAAACACCTGGTACTATTAAAAAAAAAAAA
>NW_007605048.1:0-272 GCF_000523025.1 Cynoglossus semilaevis | reverse complement strand
TCTGACATTATCATTAATAGAAGACAATAATCTGCGGAGCTCTGGGGAAGCATCTGGCTCCACATCCAGATTCTGAGGAATTGATAAATTTAAATAAGAATGGATTCTCTTCAGGAGGACATTAATCTAGGTGGCGCCGTGTGTCCGCTGTTTCTCCAACACCATTTATCAGCAGGTGAGACACGCGGCAGGAAAACTGTCCATAATACGACAGCGAGCAGGAGTTTTCCTCCTCTTCCTGTTGTAATTAGTCAGTGATCAGGAAACCAGTC
>NW_007605047.1:0-272 GCF_000523025.1 Cynoglossus semilaevis | reverse complement strand
CTGTCACGCTGCTGAAAAATTACAGTTTGGTTTCGTAGTGGACCAGCTGGACTCCCTCGATGTCCTGGACTCTTTTGGCTCAGAAGAAAAAGTCAGTGTGTCTCTGCCAGCTGAATTCAAACCAACTGATACTCAGGATTTATCAGGTGAATATTATAATACAGTTTTTATTTTTTACTGTACTGTTACTGTACTCTCTAGAACACATGGGAAGAGTTCTACATCCAAAGGCCTAAAAACTGAATTTATTCTGAAAGAAATCTGATGGAATA
>NW_007605046.1:0-272 GCF_000523025.1 Cynoglossus semilaevis | reverse complement strand
AACATTATTTTTGTTTCCTCCAGGAGCTGAGAACCAGCAGCACAAACATTTGTAGCTGTGATGAAGCAGTTTCTAGATGATAATTCTGTCCCTTTATGTTTGTTCTGTTTGAAGAGACTCTTTACTGAGTTATAAAGTCTTTTTATCTCCTTGTAAAAAACACCAACTGTAAAAATCACCGCGTTAAAACCACAAAGGTTTGATCAAAAACATGTTTCTACTGCCCCCTCTGTCCGACGTCGGTTCTTTTTCTCTGTTTCCACTTCTTCAGC
>NW_007605045.1:0-272 GCF_000523025.1 Cynoglossus semilaevis | reverse complement strand
CCTCACCCTCCTCACCCTCCTGTCCTCCAGGTACCTGATTCGTTCAGACCCTCTCGCTCATGTACCTGATGAACCTCCTGTCAACCACAGCACCTTGAAAGAAAGACACAAGTCGGGCTTGGAAACCAGAGAGGACGCTCATCACTGAAGAGACGCCGACCCTCCGTCCTCAAACTCACTCCTCTCCCCCTTTACTGCCCTCTACATACGAGTCTGGTTCTGTCCACACAGGTCCAGTCTGAGCGACAGGGCGGTTTGTGCCGTGTGACTCA
>NW_007605044.1:0-272 GCF_000523025.1 Cynoglossus semilaevis | reverse complement strand
AAAAAGTTTTGTTTTTTTTTAAACTCAAGACACTAAAACTTGACAGCTTCTGTTCTGCTTACAGTATGTTCAAACAACAGCAACACCAAGAATATAAAAATTTCAGGTTGAGATTTCAGTTCCTTCTACAAACACGGAGCCAAAAGAGGATTTGCTTTTAAGGGTGAGGCAATCACTTGACTGTTTGTCGAGGATTTAATAATTCAACATCAAATCATGTCTGCTTGGTGGAAGTCTAGGTTCTGTGGACACAAAACACCTACAGTACCTGT
>NW_007605043.1:0-272 GCF_000523025.1 Cynoglossus semilaevis | reverse complement strand
TGTGTTAGTCTCATGTTGCTCTGCCCTCTAGTGGCCACTTTGTGAAAGTGCATCATTGTGTCTGTTGCAGGGAGACATGGGGGGTGAGAGGGTCCTGCAGAAGAAATGGACCACCTTCCTGAAGGCCCAGCTCCTGTGTTCGCTGCCTGACGATGGATTTCCCTTCAACATCATCCAGGACATGTTTGTGTTGACGCCCAGTCCAGAAGACTGGAAGAACACTGTGTTTTACGGAGTTTTCACCTCTCAGTGGTGAGTTAGTGGTTGGATTT
>NW_007605042.1:0-272 GCF_000523025.1 Cynoglossus semilaevis | reverse complement strand
TGTATTGTACTTACATCTATGCAAATGAAGGAGTATAAACACAAAAGAGTTAAGTGCAGTAAGACTTGCTTTCTTTCATTAACATATGTAGGAGTGTGCAGGAAATAGGTTCAAATCTTCAGTAATTTTCTCAGTCAGAGACTGCTGCATTTCATTTTTGATACATAGAGTTTAAAGATTGAAACTAATAAAACAGGATTTTAAAAATAGACTGTTTTATTTGATTCACTTATATATGATGGAATATGCAGAAAGAATAGAATTAGGCTGAA
>NW_007605041.1:0-272 GCF_000523025.1 Cynoglossus semilaevis | reverse complement strand
ATATAATAAATAGGTAAACAAATATACAAAAACTTATGTTGTTTAATACAGAATATGTTAATAAAAAAACCCTACATTTTAACCACTAACCACTACTGCTGGTAAGATTACACTAATAAGATGACTTGAAGACAACCTCTTACTTGACTTGCCTAAAGGATCGACTTTGGACAAGTAACATGATCCTATCACAATTTTAAAGCGTAATCTAATGAAGCACATATTTATGCTAAAACAGTTAAGTGACCACTTAAATCTGCCAGGATGAAATA
>NW_007605040.1:0-272 GCF_000523025.1 Cynoglossus semilaevis | reverse complement strand
TTTTTTAGTAAGTCTGATGTCTGGCTTCAGTTTATACCTGTTGTGTTTAATTTACTGGATTTGTAACAACAACAATCTCTGATTAGGGGTGTTATTATTGAATTAACACATTAATACTGTACTTCATGGAAATAAAGGCTTATATTCTGATTTTAGAAACCATGAAAACACTGCTTAAAATCTATTATGATTGAAGAGATCAGATGTGTGTATAGAATAGGCAGCTTGATTTTGCATATCAACAGAAAAGTCACATATATGTATATCTATAT
>NW_007605039.1:0-272 GCF_000523025.1 Cynoglossus semilaevis | reverse complement strand
CAACATCACACGGCCCTTGCTATCTTGCTAACAGTGAACATGTCATACAAACACAGGTAAATACTAACCAATAAGGCTTCGTGTTTGTTTGGATGATGTCACTGGTTCAATGACAGCTATAACTCTGCATGTGAACACACTGAGTCACCGTTCACCTCCATCTCTGAAATCACGTCATTTCTCATGTACAGACTGAAGTGCAGCTCTGACCGAGGGCCTCATCACGACGCTAAGTGTTTACAAATCATTTCAGTCCCCCCACCCCCTCTTGT
>NW_007605038.1:0-272 GCF_000523025.1 Cynoglossus semilaevis | reverse complement strand
GTGTGTGTGCTTTTGTTGGATTAAAACTGTATTTATTGAAGTGACATGACTTTTTGTTCAGCGTGCAGTAGGATATTTCTTTGGTTTATGTTGTACCTTATTGCCCAATACCTTGGACAGACGTAACAGGTTCTTCGACTACAGTGGTTTGAACAGCCTAATTAGAAACAATGCTCTTTGTTGACAGAAATTTAGCTTTGACAACTTTGATAAACAACCTGCTGACAGTAGAACTCCCTTTAGTAACTGACAAATAACTGACTAATGAGGCT
>NW_007605037.1:0-272 GCF_000523025.1 Cynoglossus semilaevis | reverse complement strand
CGGAGCGCTATTGATATATTTAACAAATTAGCCGTGATGACGGCAGGTGTGGTGGAGGGAAGGAGCGCGGGGTCAGGTGGTGGCGCGGCGGCTAACAGACAGGATATTGCTGCGCGTCTTGATCTCTCCATTCCCTCACAATGGCATTAGGGGCCCCCCAGGGAAATAAAGAGTCCCTCAGCCCTGTCTCCACTGCTCTTCAAATTAACTCCCCAGAAGGTTAAGCTCCCTGATTTATAATTATTCAAGCCCACCACCACAGGCACAGCCCT
>NW_007605036.1:0-272 GCF_000523025.1 Cynoglossus semilaevis | reverse complement strand
GTTTTGTTTTTGTTTGTTTTTTTACTAGATTATAATCTTTCTAGCTGCATGCAAAATAATCTTGCATATACAGTATGTATATCAATTCAAATTTTTTTTTTTTTAAAATATGTATAAATGATCAAGTAGTGTTTTCTCTTCCTATGTTGCAGTACTTTTTGGAGGGACTCTCAAATCACACCGGCTACCCAGTCTTCAAATTGATTCGCAAAAACATATGGCAGGTGTATGACACACTTACTAGTCAGGTATTTATTAACAATAAAACACAC
>NW_007605035.1:0-272 GCF_000523025.1 Cynoglossus semilaevis | reverse complement strand
TTTTTTTTTCTTAATGTATTATTTCCTAAAACTAATAAAGAAAGACAAGCTACCAGATGTTACCCTTGACCGAATGACACAGTCAAAGAGGTTGGGTTTACACTCAGTTTTTTTATGCAAGCGTTTTATCACGTATACTGACTGGAACAAAATGAATGACGATATTAGTGAAAACATTATGAAAGTGTTCCCGGTGACCCACACTGCTGAAATGTTTTCCCAGCAACAAATCTTCTCCAAGTAGGTTGCACTTACTTGGAATTGCTATTTTT
>NW_007605034.1:0-272 GCF_000523025.1 Cynoglossus semilaevis | reverse complement strand
TGTGTCATTAAATGGCTTACAAAATAAAATGTCTTTATGAATATAAAGCAAGACACAGACTGAAACACTGGCTTTGGAAAACATTCTCTCATCGGCTTTTATCTAAGTGTGTCAGTTTAGTGGAAGCCCTTTAGCTGAAAAGGATTCAGTTCCTTATTTAATCTGATCCCCTGAGTAATATTATAGACCTCCTGCGTAGCCTTTACCCACATTCTTCAACCTAGTTTAGTGTTTGAGCTATTGATTTTCACATTAAGAACAAACACAAACCC
>NW_007605033.1:0-272 GCF_000523025.1 Cynoglossus semilaevis | reverse complement strand
CCCTCCTCCCTCCCCCCCTCCTCCCGCTGCTCTCTCCACTGTAATAAACAATAACTGGGCATTAATCTCACAGCCTGCTGCCTTAATAAATAATATCCACACATTCATCAACTTAAACTATTCACAATCAATGCGGCTCTTCATAGAAAACCCACCTAATAAATAGTGGTGCGTCCGCTGAGGCGTGAACTTATAGACCGGTCAGCTGATAAATGAACCCACCCCCGCGGCCAGACGCCTTTTATGTGAAAAACTGCAAGTGAGAATTTTTT
>NW_007605032.1:0-272 GCF_000523025.1 Cynoglossus semilaevis | reverse complement strand
GGCAGCAACTCAAATATATATGTTATCGGGTTCTAAAAAGTATTTTAATTTGCAGGATTGTAGGTTGGAGGGGCATGAAAAAATGTAAATGTAATGTAACTAAAATAATTGTTTTTGTTGATAAAATGTCATAGAACATTTGTGTTAAAAATTAGATAAAATTAAATTTAAAAATCTCCCTCCACAAAATTCTATTTAAGGCACATTGATTCCACTCGACACTAATATTATTTTCAGTTTAGTAAAGTCAAACTGGATAAACAGAAATTTAA
>NW_007605031.1:0-272 GCF_000523025.1 Cynoglossus semilaevis | reverse complement strand
ACACACACACACACACACAGAATGAGTTGCTCACCAGGCTGGGGTCCCACTCCCCATCTTCAGGATCCATCAAACCAGAGAGCGTGTCGATCTGTGTGATGGTCCACTTGTTGATCTGAGAGACGGTGGCCACGCGCGCCGCTGCGCCCAAGAGCTGAACCTGATCTTCAGGAATGGAAGAGCTGGAGGCGTAGGCCTGAAAGAGAAGTGATGGAGTGAAGAAGGGCTTCCTGACATTCTGTCATCATCAGACCAGTATCAGGTTCTACAGT
>NW_007605030.1:0-272 GCF_000523025.1 Cynoglossus semilaevis | reverse complement strand
TGACTTGGTCCCACCTCTGATGATTAATATTTCAAACATTTGCGCTATACGTTTACAATGTCGTCAATAATAAATATGATATCTTATAAATATAAAATGACCTTTTCCCCAAATGACCTTTTTGACTTTGCACTAATTTAACAACCTATACTTTAATATTAGCACTAAGGTCAGGATTTTAAAGTAGAGATGAATGTACAATGACAATATACAAGGATTTCAAGGTAATTACTTTTCATTAATAACCATGAACAGTTTTTGATTAATTGATT
>NW_007605029.1:0-272 GCF_000523025.1 Cynoglossus semilaevis | reverse complement strand
TGGTGGTGGTAGTGGTGGTGGTGGTGGCAGGAGAGGAAAGGGGCTTGGTGTGAGAGTCGGTCTGGTTGTTGGAAAGATGAGGATCGCCTGCCTCACCTGGATGCTTCATTCGCAGGAACCAAGGAACCCACTGCAGCAGAACCAAGTGGACCTGATGGACAGACGGAGGAGCTGATTTTTTTCAGCACCAATTCATTGTTACTTTTAATGAAAAATCTTATTAATCAAGTACATGAGGGTGGTGGAGCACCACCCTCATGTACTCTTATGCC
>NW_007605028.1:0-272 GCF_000523025.1 Cynoglossus semilaevis | reverse complement strand
TTAGTTAGTTTAGTTTAGATGTCAATACGTCTTAGGACGTATAAAAAAAATTCAAGAATTTCAAGAAAACTAAATGGAATAAAATAAAAACCAACTTTCATATCAGTGTGAATTCATCCAGGACTTTTTGTAGAGAGGAAATGACAAGCGGTCTTTAAATGTGATGAACCTCAGATGCTTCAGTTTGTATTTTCTTTCTTTTTAATCACAGCGCAAGATGGAGTGTGTGATAGAGAAACACGAACCAAACAAGGACACACACACACACACAC
>NW_007605027.1:0-272 GCF_000523025.1 Cynoglossus semilaevis | reverse complement strand
TTTGCCGTCCGCTGACATGATTGAACATCAACTGTCACCAAAGACGAGGCGTCGACAGTTTCTGCCTTTTTGTTTTGTTGATTTAAGAAACAGAGAGAATGATTTCTAACTGTGGGTTTTCTGCTCAGAAATGTTTGTTCTCCTTATGGTAAAAATAAGGCTGTGAACTGTCTGCACGCTGATGTGTCCCTGGCTGAGACACTGAACTTCCTCTCCCTGCTGTAATTAGCATTTTTAATTAGACAGTCTGAGAAGATGAGTCTGTTTTTTTT
>NW_007605026.1:0-272 GCF_000523025.1 Cynoglossus semilaevis | reverse complement strand
GGCTTTTTACCCTTCAGAGATAATTAATCAGTATAAGGAAGTAGGTAAAATGACACCAGGGAAGATTACCTTTATAAACATCCAAGGCCACGTTTGAGATTCAACCTGCTGACCTTTGAGGCTATAGCTGTTGAATGGTTAATGGGCCAACACGATGGGTAAACTTTGGTCCTTGTATATTATTTTTTACTTTTCAGTTAAACTTGACTTGTAACCAGAGTCAGAAGATTTAGTGATTGCTAACAGGAAGTAACCCTGAACAAAGTTCCAAC
>NW_007605025.1:0-272 GCF_000523025.1 Cynoglossus semilaevis | reverse complement strand
CATGTGTTGTAGGTGTTGCCGAGTGCCATGCAGGTCTGCCGTGCCCTCAGAGTCAGTGGCTGTTTTTACTGTCATCAGTGGGAAGAAAAAAAAGATCCTGATAACATCTACAAAACAACCTCAGCAAAAGAAAAATGGAAAAACATGGGAGCCGTTCGAGCGTTCACGCTCAGATAAAGTCAATCGTGTCCAAGTAAGAATGAGTCGACGTGAGTCTGAGGCGGATCAGTGAGTCAGCCTCGTGAAAACCGAATAATCCAGATTAAAACTCT
>NW_007605024.1:0-272 GCF_000523025.1 Cynoglossus semilaevis | reverse complement strand
TGAAGCACATGATTGTTTTTGCATCTTTTACGACGGAACCCTACCCAATTTACCCTAGCTTGAGACCAGCACTAAGAGGAATGTGCCCCCGGTGGCTGGGTTAACAATCACATGACTGAAATGCTTAATTATATAATTAACAATGTATTATAATTAATAGTAATAATAATAAAATAATAATAATAATTAGTATACCACTGTCCTAATGAATGTTTTATATTTATTTCAGAATCTTTCCACTTCGCGTCCAAAAAACTGCCTCATAGAAATAC
>NW_007605023.1:0-272 GCF_000523025.1 Cynoglossus semilaevis | reverse complement strand
ATATATATATATATATATATTAGGGAAGTGCAAGATAACGCATTATGTTTATTAATTAACGCCAACCTTTATATTACCGCGCATTAAGGTATTTCTTATATTATTGCAGATGTCCATTGCTCACTGGCTTTTACTTTGTTAAGGTCTGTTGCGTACTGTTGCCGCAACAGTACAGAGGAACCAGAAGAGAAGAGAATTTACCTTTCACAGACCTCCGCCCCAGACGGTATTTATCCAGTCATACATCCTAGCAAACATTGCTACGTAAACAA
>NW_007605022.1:0-272 GCF_000523025.1 Cynoglossus semilaevis | reverse complement strand
GCTGCTCTTCTCTCCCTCTGCCCAGTTTCTCCTCTGCCCTGCTTCCAGCTGAGGGAAGTAAAAATAACTGCTCTCTTGTAGCAAAGCCAAAAAGCCTTTATTGCCAGCGTCTGAGTCGACATGTGAAAACCAAGGCTTTATGATGTTATGTAATTGGGAAACGTGTCACGTTCAAAGTCCCGGTAACTTGTAGAATATAATCTGTTTAAGCAAACACGACCACACTGGTCGCGATAGGTGTTTGATTTGGAATGGAATCATATTTGTAAATC
>NW_007605021.1:0-272 GCF_000523025.1 Cynoglossus semilaevis | reverse complement strand
AGTGATAGAAGAAACGTACAAAAATACAGCATCCAGAGAAATCATTCTCTTTTATGCTCTTTTATGCAACCATTCGTGGTAACTATGTTACAGCTTAGAATGAGTCATTTACATAGTATTAATGTTCTAAACCTGTTGTCCATACATTACCTGCCTCTTGGATGCCTAACGGAGAATGAAATGCATATCAGTAATACCAAAATGTCAGGGATGTCTGATATCGGCCTAACTGATATTATCGGCTGATTACAGTAGTCCCTCGCTGTTTCGCG
>NW_007605020.1:0-272 GCF_000523025.1 Cynoglossus semilaevis | reverse complement strand
AAGCTATCTCGTAGCATCACAGGCAGTATTGATTTGCGGCAAATTAATATGCAATAAACGACCCTGACATCCCATTAAAGAGTGACAATACTATTTCTGCTGTGATGGGGCAGATTTTGGTGCTGGAGCAGAGCTGAATGACAACAAGTCTCTCATCGTCACTGAGTCGAGAGGCTCACATTGTATCTCGTGGTTGGGTCTTTGCTTGGAGCAACTGATGCTCTTGACATTTCCATTAAATCATTGATCCCAGAAATACTACCATACCACCC
>NW_007605019.1:0-272 GCF_000523025.1 Cynoglossus semilaevis | reverse complement strand
AAACTGATCCAGGAGTCCAGCTGGTCGCTGGCTCACATCCCTGTGACTGATGATGATAACAGACTCTCACTGGTCAACACTAACTGTCAACAGGCAGCCCGTGGACTGGCATTAGCCCATGGTCATCACTCCCACATATATGCTGTAAAAACCACATAGTTGCTACATCAGTTACCTGTTCATGTCCACCGTGAATCACAGCCACAATCAGGGAGATGCTCAATGCTTTTTTAATTAGAAGTTGTTGGACAGCTCCTGGTGCTGAAATAGCC
>NW_007605018.1:0-272 GCF_000523025.1 Cynoglossus semilaevis | reverse complement strand
AAAAAAATGGGTTTGAGGGAGAAGAGGAGGAAGTGAGCAGGACTGACCAGAGAGCTGGTGTAGGTCGGGTCAGAGGAGTTCTCCTGCAGGAAGCGGGACAGGCCAAAGTCCGACACCTTGCAGACCAGGTTGCTGTTGATGAGGATGTTGCGGGCGGCCAGGTCTCGGTGGACGTAGCTCATTTCGGACAGATACTTCATCCCGGAGGCGATGCCGCGCAGCATTCCCACCAGCTGGATGGGAGTGAACTGGCTGTCGTTGAGCTGCGGAGA
>NW_007605017.1:0-272 GCF_000523025.1 Cynoglossus semilaevis | reverse complement strand
GTTTCTGACAGAGGCAGATTTTTGTTTTTTTTACTTTTAGTTTTTGCTCTTCTCTCATCAGCTACATGACTACGACATTCGTGATAGAGGCCATGGCAGCAGCCAATGCCCAGCTGCGGTGGAAGAGGAGAGAGCAGGAGGAGGAGGTGAGATTGATTGCTTTGTGCCTATTTGTCACCCTCCGTTTCAGTTGAACAACTTGTTTGCCCGTGGTATTTACCCAATAATGAAAGAACTGTGATTCATTGTAGGTTGTTTAAAAAAAAAAAAAA
>NW_007605016.1:0-272 GCF_000523025.1 Cynoglossus semilaevis | reverse complement strand
AGTTTACACTTTACGTCTTTAAGTTGCGCATCTGTTGTTTTAAATTCTACGATTAATAATTACTGCGTTTAATGTAGCTAGGGGACCCTGTGTACACGTAGCGGCTAAAAAAATTAGTTTGTTATATTTGCGAAATGTGTTTTATAGACATCAACCTGGGTTTCCCCTCTTATTGCTTTGATTTATGAAATAAAAATATTTGAATAAATGACTGACAAATATAAGTTGCTCAGGAGTATAAGTCTCACCAGCCAGCTATAGTGCCCTCTAGT
>NW_007605015.1:0-272 GCF_000523025.1 Cynoglossus semilaevis | reverse complement strand
ATGAGTCATTTCTTCCATCTTTCCTGGATTACAAGCTCTTATCTAAGATCTCATATGTCACTTACAGGTACTGAGTCATGTGACGTACCGGATCACTTCATCGTCATCTCTGTGGAGCAATAATTGCAGGAAGAGGTGATGAAAGTCTGACATGAGCCCAATCAATAAAAACCCTCAGTGGTGATTACATCAGGAGTCATAGGAGCGGTAACATCAGTGGCAAAAAGTCAAATTCCACTAAATTGTCTCACATTTTGTCACTCCATAAAGGA
>NW_007605014.1:0-272 GCF_000523025.1 Cynoglossus semilaevis | reverse complement strand
CTTCTCCTTCTCCTTCTCCTTCTCCATCCTCGTTGGCGTAGATTCCAGCTTCCCACTTCAGAGCCATGTTACTTTTCCTCCTGGTCATCCGTGTTGCCTCCAGAACCTGAGGAGTAAAAACCAGCCAATCAGAGCGTTTGTTTTTTTCCAGTGATGAAATCCAGGATTTTCCCAGTGAGAATCATCAGAACAAAAACCCACAGTGACTTCATCCTAACATGCAGGGTGTCAGAGACTGAAGAAGAAGATTCTGGTTCAACCATAAAAAAAAA
>NW_007605013.1:0-272 GCF_000523025.1 Cynoglossus semilaevis | reverse complement strand
GTGTTAAAGTAGCAGTGTGGTTAAAGATTTAACAACCAGGGGGAAAATGTTAATGTGGGCGTCCAGATGAGGTCATCACTGGGCTTCAGTGGTGGTGAGTGGTTTTTAAGTTGGATTAAATGTAACATCAAACATTATATTTGGTTCTTACCTCATGGAACAGATCTTTCCATGGAGGAAAAGAAGCTTCTACCTTACCATATAGAAAATATAATGTACTGTCATTTAATAGTATGTAGTATGTCCAAGTATATTCCAAGAGTAGTCAGCTC
>NW_007605012.1:0-272 GCF_000523025.1 Cynoglossus semilaevis | reverse complement strand
GTTAGGGATATTGTTTCATCAAAGCTATTTTCATAAAGTTCCTATGCCTTGCTGCTGCTCCGCCCAAGCAGTCCTTTTCAGTCGCATTTGAAATGGAACACACCTTAGAGCAGCAGAAAACAAAACAAAGTGTCTTTGTTTTTCCCAAAAGTCTCGTTTTGGCCCGTGTGGTGCAGAGCTAAAAACTAACAACTGAAGTAAAATTTGTTTATGGTAAGCTTGTGGTAACTGTGTGTCTCATTAGCCCCCTAACAATGTGTTAGCCAATCGTG
>NW_007605011.1:0-272 GCF_000523025.1 Cynoglossus semilaevis | reverse complement strand
GTAGCAAAAAGGAATAACATTTATTTATTAACACATTTACTGTCAGGGTTTCTTTGTAAGCGTTAAACATTTTTCTACCTCCTCACCTTATGTAAGAGGTTAATATAATTATTTCCTGATTAAGATGTTCCAGGGTTTGAACTGCGATTACTTTTTAATAGTGAATAAGGCTCCAAAATCCACATCTTGACTAAGGTGGGAAATATATTTTTAAATAAAAGAAAGTGTCAACTGTTTATTTAATCGTGGAATAGTCTTTCTTTTTTTTTTTT
>NW_007605010.1:0-272 GCF_000523025.1 Cynoglossus semilaevis | reverse complement strand
CCGTGGGCCAAAACTGGCCCGCTTTGGAGTTCAATATGGCCCGCTTGACAAACAGTTCATGTTCAGGGAACGTTTTGTCGTATTCCAGCACACGCACGTGTTATTTTAATTGCTCATAATCTTTGAACATTCCCTTTGCGATCTACTTGTAGATCACGATCTACTTATTGGACCCGACTGTTAATGGTTGGAGTTAGCGGTTTACAAACCCAAGTTCCATCTTTAACTCCCGTTTATACCAGTTACACAGAGCGCTGAAAAAAATTCCTGCT
>NW_007605009.1:0-272 GCF_000523025.1 Cynoglossus semilaevis | reverse complement strand
ACACTCATTCTGTCTCCATCCCACAGAGAGCCTGCATAGATTTCGCCATCAACGCCCGACCTCTGACTCGCCACATGCCGAAGAACAAGCTAAGCTTTCAGTATCGAATGTGGCAGTTTGTCGTTTCTCCGCCCTTCGAGTACAGCATCATGGCTCTGATCGCGCTCAACACCATCGTCCTCATGATGAAGGTACGTGATGAAACGTGTCCTCCGCCTTTAACCCAAACAATGACTAAGAGGTCAGAGGTCACAACCTCTGTGACACAAAAA
>NW_007605008.1:0-272 GCF_000523025.1 Cynoglossus semilaevis | reverse complement strand
TAATTGTCCGGAAGAAGTACCTGAAGGACAAACACCGGTGAGCCGTCCAGTTCCTCTGTCACACTGCCGTAGTACTCATTCACAGTAAACACCGGCGCCTCGTCGTTTTTGTTTACCACATTAACCGTCACCGTTGTGTAATCCTCCCACTTTCCATCGGACGCCAGAAGGTGGAGTTGGTACCTGAAACAAATGAAACATATTAAGACAATACTTTCAAAATAATTGGTGTTAAATTGCAAAGGTGATGTGAAAATGTAAACTATTAGCTA
>NW_007605007.1:0-272 GCF_000523025.1 Cynoglossus semilaevis | reverse complement strand
CAAAGGTGGGCATGATGGAAAATAATTAAAAATAATTAAGCACACCACTCCCGGACCATCAGATAAATAATTGAGAACCACTGACCTCAGGCATTGTTCTTCGCCCAGGTCGCCCAGAATTTAAATGGATGAATCAATCTTTAAAGTGTGTGTGTATAGGCAATATACTTTTTCTTCACAGCCATCTGTACTTAAAATTTTCAAGTACAGTTTTTTAGGTTACCGTAATTTACAGACTATTAAGAGCACCTGAATATAGGTCACACCCACTA
>NW_007605006.1:0-272 GCF_000523025.1 Cynoglossus semilaevis | reverse complement strand
AAGTTTACCACTTGGGATTCGGGGGTTGCCGAACACTTGATTGCAACAGTTGCGCTGCATTCCTTTTAGTTAATTTGTAGTTTTGGGCTCCTGTAAACTTCAACATTGGTTTGATTTGATCTTGATAACAACTGACACATGTTTATCTTCAAGTTGTGCATGCCTCACAGCTCACAAGGATGTTGACAGTGGGACGTGACACACAGTTTTGAAAGAGGTTCACTGGCCTTTTAGTAAAAGTGGCAAGTTACACTATATGACCAAAAGTATTG
>NW_007605005.1:0-272 GCF_000523025.1 Cynoglossus semilaevis | reverse complement strand
TTTTTTTTTTGACCTGACAGTATGTTTTAACACACAAAATATGACTTACTATAGCGTTAACCAAACAGACAGACCAAACTTATGGATTCATCTGCACGTCATTTCCAATGATACAGTCACTTCCTTTTTTTTTTAATCGCTACTCCCAGCGCCACGCTCACTTCTCCGCTGATTAAGAACTCCGGGTTTTTTTGTCCGCCCGATCGACCACTGAGTGTCTCTGCCGACAGCTGCTCTGTCACTCTTGCATCGGCGGCATCAGCTGCCTGGAC
>NW_007605004.1:0-272 GCF_000523025.1 Cynoglossus semilaevis | reverse complement strand
TTTTTTTTATCTTAGCTAGAACTGCACCACCTACTTCCAACACCCTGCAATCACTTCCTACCACACACATACCACAGGCTTCTGTTCAAAGCCCAGGAGATGAACACCCACTGTCTGTCTGACTGTATGAAGTCATCAGAGGGGGACGGGAACAGTGGAGCCCGTCTGGACTGACAGGACTGTCTCACTTCATAAGAACTGTATGTGTTCTGTGCCCTGTTTGACATGAACACAGTCACCGTGTTGAACTGGACCAGGAAACTCCAAAAAAA
>NW_007605003.1:0-272 GCF_000523025.1 Cynoglossus semilaevis | reverse complement strand
TGAAAGTATTTGTTTTTGTGCAACGCAGTATTTCCAGATTTATTTCTTTTAATGTGTTTAAAGTGAAGCAAATATTCAGTGCTAGTACAAAAGCTAAGCGCTAATAACAACAATTGTTTAAACCTCTCTCGCTCGTTCTCTCTCTTACCGTTGTTTCAAACAAACAAGAACCTCTTTAAGGTTCTGGAAGAATCCAGCGATTGTTGAGGGGTAGAACTTGACAAAACCTTCACTTGAACACGGTTCAACTGGGAAATATATTTGTATAAAAC
>NW_007605002.1:0-272 GCF_000523025.1 Cynoglossus semilaevis | reverse complement strand
TTTTTGTGTCAAAACAAACACATCTACACTCGCCGCAAGCAACAAGATGAACGCAGATGATTGTGGTTTTATGGGGGAAATGAATTGAGACAAATTTAATTCATGGCCGTCCTTATGCATTTAATGTGGTACAATACAGCGAAATAAAATTTTACCCGACGCAACAGTCTGGACATTCTTCCTGTAAATCAACCAAAGTGAATGGAACCGCTCGGGGCAGAAAATGACGGTGGAACCACAGCCCTGTCCTTCATCTCTGGTTGTTCCAACAG
>NW_007605001.1:0-272 GCF_000523025.1 Cynoglossus semilaevis | reverse complement strand
TTTTTCTACATTTATGCCATTTGGTGGACTGCAGATGATAGAATGAAACATTTAATGAGTCCTGACGAAGATGATTATCTTACTATGATTATAGTGGATGAGTTTACTTTGACTTTGTTATGGAAAAAGCAAGTTTAAAAAGACAGTTGGTGATCTAATTACAAATCAGTATAATGTAATATAAACACCTTTATAAGTATAAGTGTAGGTTTGAATAATAAATGATTTACGTTAGTAATCCACAGGGCTGATGTTATGCCATTAATCTTGCT
>NW_007605000.1:0-272 GCF_000523025.1 Cynoglossus semilaevis | reverse complement strand
GAAAAAATGTGGGTCGTGGCTCGGGGGGGTTAACACGGCTCACGTTCACACACAGAGGGCGCCATTCACGCTCGGTTTCACACCTAACGACAGAGTGGAGATTTGACCCGATTCTGTTGTTTGACGATGAGAGGAAACTGGAGAAGCTGCAGGTAAACACACACTCATGACCTGTAAAGTCAAGACGAGGAAGGTGCACTACCGTCATCCTCCACCGTGTGGCCTCGGAGCAGAGCTGTTTGATTAAATCTTTTATCTCAACACTACAAAAT
>NW_007604999.1:0-272 GCF_000523025.1 Cynoglossus semilaevis | reverse complement strand
TTTTTTTGCAACATTGCACTGGAAATAAACTTGGAAATAACATTCTTTGACGACATCTTGTGTTTATTTTGTCCAGAAATTTGAATTTGTAATTTCTTTGATCAGCTTCTTCTTCTGAAGACCATGGAATCCTAGATGGACTTCATCCTTGGAGGAACATTTTATCAAGGGGAACTCCTAGTTGTTAACTTTACATCTGGAGAGAACTGCATGCATAAAACCTTTAACTCACATCACCAGAGATCAGGTGAACGACATATTTTCCCCTAAGA
>NW_007604998.1:0-272 GCF_000523025.1 Cynoglossus semilaevis | reverse complement strand
TTTTTTGCATTGCAAATTAATTTCAGGGTACATTACCACCACCTACTGGTGTGGCGTATGTGCCCAACTGTGAGAAAATAGAGGCTAGAAAACGGTAGGATTAATTATTAAGTTATATTGTTATTATGTTTGATTTTTCATGTTTAATTTTGTCTGTAATTTATTAGTTAAATTAGCGTTAACGTTAAAGTTGCGTGTATATGAGATGATTTATAAAAGTCAGCATATTTGTCTGGCTTCTTCATTATTCTTTCATCAAGTCCAGTTTCTTC
>NW_007604997.1:0-272 GCF_000523025.1 Cynoglossus semilaevis | reverse complement strand
GAGAAGAAAACAGGAACCACTGAGTCCAACTCCATTCTTCAGTCAGAGTTTGGACCAAAGTCAGAATTCTGCTTTTAAATTCATATTTCACAACTTAAACAAATGTTGTTCTTATCAGTCCTTTCTTAAGTTATTTACTTATAATATGACAAAGAAGTCTGATGCAGTTCACAGTATCAGAAATTGTCTGAAAAACTAACTTAACTGCAACATCTTAATGTTAAATATACGACCACCACCAAAGCAACTTTTCCATTTGTCCCCACCTGCCA
>NW_007604996.1:0-272 GCF_000523025.1 Cynoglossus semilaevis | reverse complement strand
TCAACTTCAGGGCCGACCACAGTGGAGCGTCTGGCGTTTGAGGGTGGTGCAACTGTGGATGGCATTTTTGCATGAGGTGCTAATGACGGTCTCCCCCAGGTGGCGCCAAACTGCTGTTTGTTGGTTTGAGGAAGAACTGAATCTGTTGCAAAATGTCCCGTCTGTTTGGAAGTCATCTGGGCTGTTTGGATCTTCAGATCACTACCTTGTGGGTAAGCGCCTTGTGAGGATAAATGAGGGTCATCGTGTGCAAGTGCGATTTCCACAATCCT
>NW_007604995.1:0-272 GCF_000523025.1 Cynoglossus semilaevis | reverse complement strand
TCTCCAGGTTATTGGAGATGCAGTTAGGTTTTGGTCAGGTGTCGGAGCCCCGGAGCTGCAGTGGGGGTGGGCTTCGTACACCACACCTGGCTTCCCTGCTGTGGAGAGGAATGTGCAGCGCTGTGGTGGATGCGGGTTCAAATTTGCAGCGCTCTCAGAACACGACCCCTGGTAATGTTTAAAGGAGCAAATATCAGCGAAAAACAGCGATGTGATTTTTATGGAACTTCTTTTCTGTAGCTCTCTTAGTGTGTATTGACAAGAATCTGGCG
>NW_007604994.1:0-272 GCF_000523025.1 Cynoglossus semilaevis | reverse complement strand
GTGTGTGTGTGTGAGAGAGAGTGAAGCCAAGTGTCTTTGTCTCATTATTGGCACAGGTTCAAAGCGCTGGACTCTCATTTACATGGGAGCCTCAGGCTGTTGCCCCGGTGTAACAACCAGGTGATTCACACCGACTCCGACTGTTTCATTCTGCAGAGCATCAGAATAAAACCAATCAGTCGGCTCAGATTACACCGACCCTGAGGGGGAGTGAGTCAGGTGACCGCTGCTGGAGAATCCAACATGTTTGTAGCTCTTTGCAAAACGTCGTC
>NW_007604993.1:0-272 GCF_000523025.1 Cynoglossus semilaevis | reverse complement strand
CTCCACTGCTCCACCGTGGACTGTGATCCGCTCACGCTGCTCGGCTCCCCCTGCAGGAGAACCACATGGAGGAGCGGCTGAACATCGTGCTGTTCTCTGACCACGGGATGACCAACGTCCAGTTGATGGAGAAGGTCATAGAACTGGACAAGTTCGTCAACATGTCCGACGTCCTGAAGATGATGGACCGAGGAGCCGTGGTCAGTGTGTGGCCCCAGGACGGCAAACACAGAGAGGTGAGCTGTGGGGCAGGTGAGGGGCAGGTGAGGGGC
>NW_007604992.1:0-272 GCF_000523025.1 Cynoglossus semilaevis | reverse complement strand
TTTATAAAATTCGTGTCATGGAGAACAATGCACCTGGGGCTCTGCTCAGTTCACTGACAGCCTTTGACCCTGACCTCCATGAAAACCAGTATCTGGTTTACTTCATCATAGAGAAGGAGATAGCCAACACCTCCATGTCCATGCTGTTCTCCATCAATCCAGAGAATGGTGATCTGTACGCTCTGAAAACCTTTGATTATGAGATTGAGAAGGAGTTTCTTTTCCACATTGAGGCCAGAGACTCTGGCTCTCCTCCACTCAGCAGTAATGTG
>NW_007604991.1:0-272 GCF_000523025.1 Cynoglossus semilaevis | reverse complement strand
CACACAATCAAAATGACTAGTTTAATGAACCATTGTGATTCATCACTGCTTTATTTCTTATTTTCTACTATGAATTATTCAAAGTTACTTTTGGAACAATGGATACAATATTTGGACTCCCTTTACATGTGATTATGTTTGTCATTTAAAAACAATCAATGTTGGTGTTGTCGGCCTCTACAAGGTCATGGGTTCTGTCAGCACCAGTGCTTCAAAAAAGCCCTTAAAAGTACTGACTTACTTATTTGTCAGTTGTAAGTCAATGTAAAGCC
>NW_007604990.1:0-272 GCF_000523025.1 Cynoglossus semilaevis | reverse complement strand
CTTGTCAACATGACAAGCTAGCAGCTTAACGTATTCCATTTATTCACATTAATGTAACTGAATAGTTTCTGTAAGTAATTTGTAATTTTGAAGTAGTTTCAGGAATTTTACTTTTACTCGAGTACATTTTGACTTAAGTATTTCCCCACATTACATTTAAAAGGAACCAGTTAGTGAGTAAAAAATGAAATGTGGGAAGAAACAATCTGCATTAACTGAAGGAAAATTATGCGTATGTGCCTGCGTGGATTTCCCACTACGTTTATGTAGCC
>NW_007604989.1:0-272 GCF_000523025.1 Cynoglossus semilaevis | reverse complement strand
GCTGCTAACAGCTGATATGAGGTGTAAAATATTCAAATTTGGAATTCTTGGTTATCCTTTTAATCAGATCATCGTAAAAATACTGATCAGAATTAGAATTAACATTTCATCTGTTCCAGCTTGAAAATGTACACAAAGTCAGAGCAAATATTGCGTCGTCCCTACTGACATAACTGAGACTTCAAGAATTATCAATTAAATATATAAACCTGTATGTGACTATAAAACATAAAATTGAAAAGGACCGTGATCATCAACTGGCGGCTCGCGGG
>NW_007604988.1:0-272 GCF_000523025.1 Cynoglossus semilaevis | reverse complement strand
GATGCGCTTGGCATCAAGACAGTCACCGCGTGTCCTCTGTCCACAAGTGTTTCCAGTACATGCTTCATGTTAATCCAATGGCTGGCCTCGGTGTACCACACTAACACTTTCCCTCCATTGGTGCTGCTTGTCAAGCAAAACGCCAACAAGATGCAAACAAACAAGTGTTGCTGTTGCTCCATGGTTGCTGTTTGACATAAGTGGAGTTTTGTCTTCAGTCAAAGCTTTGATGAATCAATGATTAACCTGATACGGTTCAATGTCTCTGTAGG
>NW_007604987.1:0-272 GCF_000523025.1 Cynoglossus semilaevis | reverse complement strand
ACAAACGGACCTCTGATTGGCTCTTGCTCTTGCTAGTTGTAACGTGACGAAATCAGCGTTGATTGGATTTCTTACGTGACGAATCTTTTATTATTATTATTATTCCTGTGGCTTTTTTGTTAGCTTCCCAAAGCTTCATTATATCATATAACGTCCTATTTAGTTAACGTTTAGTTTAATTCCAAAACCTAGGATAGTTGACTCTGCGATAATTACAAGTCGAGGACATTATCGATGGATTAAAATAAGAAACATAACGGATTTATAACCCG
>NW_007604986.1:0-272 GCF_000523025.1 Cynoglossus semilaevis | reverse complement strand
AGACTGAGGGAGAAAAATCACAGCGGCTACGTCACCCTCCCCAGCCTGTACTTAATCATTGTTCTGCTGTACTCTGGCATCTTTCCTGCAATTAGCTTGCACTAAAGACAGTGTTTAATGATAGGTACAAAATGTGCTTTTTGTTGTCTTCATGGTTCCATGGCAAAAAATAAAAATAAATGTTGAATGTCAATAAAGACAGACTGTTACAAAGAAGGAGAGAAGGTGGGAAAGGGACAGGTTAAATTTGAGCTCAGATGTAAAAAAAAAAA
>NW_007604985.1:0-272 GCF_000523025.1 Cynoglossus semilaevis | reverse complement strand
TAAAATTCAAATGAAACATTTTTCTCAAAATTTTTGGCAACAATTTGACAGAACTTACATGGAATAGATGGAAATGGAAATGTGTTTATGAAACCATTAAACCTGGTAAACGCAGGTAAAAGACACCATAATAATAATAAAAATGTTACCTTACTTGTGCCACAATAAAAAGTGTGTGTGGAGTTTTTTATGAAATAGCTGTGATAATGTTCATAATGTGTGGGAGCTTCAACAATAAGTCAAGTTCCAGAAGGAGGCGCTGCAGGAAACGT
>NW_007604984.1:0-272 GCF_000523025.1 Cynoglossus semilaevis | reverse complement strand
TATATATATATATATATAAATAGAAATAAAGTCTGAATATATATACAAAAATTTGAACCCTATTTGACCACAACCAGCCAGGCTCCTGTATCTAGTGCCCATGTAGTGGTGAAAAAAGTATGTAAAAAAACAATAAACAAATAACATCAAAGCGACACAAGCAGCTTCTATATGAACGTCTTTCTTCATTCGCTCTTCGTTACTACGGACCAAGCTAGATGGAACAGCATCTAACGAAATGGAATGAATGGAACAGCTGGAGAAAAGTGTCA
>NW_007604983.1:0-272 GCF_000523025.1 Cynoglossus semilaevis | reverse complement strand
AAAGTTACGGGAATAAAAAAGTCACAGACATGAACCACTGACTTCCTGTCTGTGAGGGCGGAGCCTGACGGACGATGACAAATCACCTGTTAGGATTCATTCCCTGCTGATTGGACATCTCTGACATCATGATGTATTTTTGTTACTGACTCGTGTCATTTCTAACCAATTCTGATAATGTTGATGATGACGAGAAAAACAGGATTGGATTAATAATGTTCATCATATGACGTTTTATAAGATAGTACTCATGCAGTACTTATAGTACTGTA
>NW_007604982.1:0-272 GCF_000523025.1 Cynoglossus semilaevis | reverse complement strand
ATTTAGCTTGATATTATTGTGCAACAAGTTAGAGCTGCTTGATGGGATTTAGGGCTTTGACACTAAACTCTTTGTCCATTGGCAATTTCACTCAAGCATGAGACAAAGTGAGGCTCGAGTGTACGCTTTAACACCCCCTGGAGGACTGGCGGTTACTACATGCAAGTCAAACTAATGGACCGCTTGGATTTACGGCCGTCCTGACGTCTCCGACGGCATCACTTTACACAATCTCAAATTCAAACCTACACGTTCATCCTTCCTCGGCAGTT
>NW_007604981.1:0-272 GCF_000523025.1 Cynoglossus semilaevis | reverse complement strand
TCCACATATTGATCCTCGTCGGCCTCCATGCTCTTTGGAGAGGACATTGAATTTCCTCCTGATTAAAAATGTGGTATATAAACAAAACTGCCTTCATTAATTCCACTAGGGTGAGTGCTCATTAATCGATTGAATGTGTTAAAAACAACAATTTATCTTAATCTGTAAAAGAAAACGCAGGGAATGGGGCAAAGCCCTGAAAGATACTGTAACATTGGCAGTCATTCTCAAACTCTGTGTTAGGTTTGTCTGTTTCCTCTTCCTGTCTTGTC
>NW_007604980.1:0-272 GCF_000523025.1 Cynoglossus semilaevis | reverse complement strand
GGGGGGGTGAGGGGGAGGTGAAGAGTCACAGTGACACTAGAGCAAGGTGTAGGGAGAAGGAGAGGGGAGGGAAGGAGGAGAGAATAAAGAGCAGCACGTTCTGTCACTTTGCGGGGGTGAGAACGGACCGGGTCGAAAGAACCAAAGATTACAAACAGGGTTCTGTCCTGGTACCACTTTGGGAGTACAGGAGTACTTTCATGTCATTTGTGTACTCTCTGATAGTGTGTACAGTCACTGATACTTATTTAAGTTGGGTTTCAATAAATATG
>NW_007604979.1:0-272 GCF_000523025.1 Cynoglossus semilaevis | reverse complement strand
GGGAAAAAATGCAAGATTGTGTGTGATGTTTTAAATCATCATTTTAAAAAGAATAACAATTAGATGAATAAATATTTTATATATTTGTATGTATATTAATGTTTATGCTTATATATATATTTGTAATAATAATAATATTAATTATTAATAAAATTAAAATTACATACACTCACATCACATTAAGGACAAATTGCTCTAAATGATATCTTACAATTTATTTTTATGAAAAATGTTGTTCTCTTAAACTAGTATTTCTCAAATAGTGGGGCGGG
>NW_007604978.1:0-272 GCF_000523025.1 Cynoglossus semilaevis | reverse complement strand
AGCAGCAGCAGCAGCAGCACTGACACATAATTGCGTGTGGATTAATGTGGTCTGGACTGACAGCAGCTCAAACCACAGACCGTTGGCCTTTTAGAGCCGGGGTCTTCAGCGGGGGCTCCACAGGGATGCTGCAGGGGCTCCTGACTTTTCTGGTTCATCAGACATTTAAATCTCCTCAACTTTTTTTTATATTGTGAGAAAGTTTATTCAAACGTGCAGTCGACAAGAAATTCTAAACAACAACACACCAATGTATCCTAACAAAATGATAC
>NW_007604977.1:0-272 GCF_000523025.1 Cynoglossus semilaevis | reverse complement strand
CTTCATAAGAGTCCAAAAAACACCAAACCAGGGATTGAACCAGCAAACACACTGTTGTAAGGAAACTGTGCCAACCTGTTTTCTATGATGAAAAATGGCATCAGTTTTAGGTAAATATTTGGGAATTAAGAACCAGTAGCCTTAATGTCTCCAAGCGAACTCCCGAGGGGTTAATAAAGTTCTATCCATCTATCTAGTACCTGTAGAGCACCAGGTCCCAATGGTCCAATTCCAGGGAGTTATTAGTCTCGTTGCTTAATGATTCTGAACAG
>NW_007604976.1:0-272 GCF_000523025.1 Cynoglossus semilaevis | reverse complement strand
TATACATTTACATCCGGTTTCAAACGTATCCAAATGATATCATTAAATTATATTATGACTTCGGTTAGTTTCTTTGTTCCCTGCAATACCAACTTTTACCCAATAGTTGGCACACTTCAGGGTGAGGTGTGTTACCCTCTCCTTCACTGTTTTGCTTTGCCCTTTGTTTGAATTTTACCTTCAGTAAAAGCGAGTGGGTCACAGAAAAGTGGACAGTGAGTGTCAAAAATGTGTCCACTTTTTGTCCAAAAAGTGGCTTTTTTTGCACTGTT
>NW_007604975.1:0-272 GCF_000523025.1 Cynoglossus semilaevis | reverse complement strand
TTTTTTACTTTGACAGTTTTAATAGATGAGTGTTGGAGAAGCCACATGTATGGACCTGTGTACGTACAAGCATAGCAGGGTGTATCTGCATCCATTTATGGAGAACTATAGGAGTGGTTCGGTGGAGACTTGTCAGTTTACAGTCAGGTTCACAGAGCAGTGAGACAGAGCAGATGTGCACGACTGCATAAATTGAAAAAATGTTTTTTCTTCTTCTTGTGATAATAATAATACAAAAAGTCATCTGAATACAGTAATTAACGGTCCGCAAA
>NW_007604974.1:0-272 GCF_000523025.1 Cynoglossus semilaevis | reverse complement strand
TTGCCAGAAATGACTGTGATTAATGTTGAATCAGAGACAGTCCCTGTAAAACTGAATAAATAAATACAAATCTGGACAAAAAAAAGAATTACACTTATATTAATTCCAAAGATACTGTGCCCTAATTAAAACTTTAAAACCTACAAAAAGTATTTTACATTTTCAAGGGTTCTTTTTCCCCACGTTGGCTTCCAAAGTAAGTCCAGTTTTGAAGTATGAATAAATAAATATTAGGAAGATGACTCTTCAATAAATTATCATCTAAAAAAAAA
>NW_007604973.1:0-272 GCF_000523025.1 Cynoglossus semilaevis | reverse complement strand
AAGAAAACAACAATAGAACAAATGCTGGACAAGAAACTCAGCACTGCCCCTAGTGGAGCAGATGACATTAAAAACTAAAAAAAAAAGAGAGAGAAAGAATGAGAGACAGAGAGAGCGACTCAGGTGTTGAAAAAAATATTTTTGTGTCTTTCTTCAATTTCTGCAAGTGTATCAGCATTGTGTTCAACTAAATAGGACCAGGTTTCACACCGAGTGAGTAGACGCGAGTAGAAAAGTAATACTTTTCATCAGCTCTATTTAACCATAACTCT
>NW_007604972.1:0-272 GCF_000523025.1 Cynoglossus semilaevis | reverse complement strand
TGTATGTGTGTGTGTTTTCATGCGGACAGGGGACCCTGTGTGTGACGTGGCCCAGACGGGGTCCTGCTATGGTTAGCGAGGTCACACTGAGCCAAGTTGTTGCCCTAATTAGATTACTGCACACATCCTGCTCCGAGGCTACGCAAACACATAGATATTCTCCGTCAATGAAAAGAGCAAACGCACACACACATATGGACACACACTCTCCGTCATTGTGTGTTTGTGTGTGTGCACATATGGACAGGAAGAGAGAGAGGCCCTGGGTGCTG
>NW_007604971.1:0-272 GCF_000523025.1 Cynoglossus semilaevis | reverse complement strand
TCCTTTAAAGATATTTATTTTATACTTTAAATATTTAGAAGGGATGACCTATTTGAACATTTAATTTATTGGTAGCTCATTTTTAGAGGAATAGTATTTTAAATAAATGAACAAATATATTTTTGTTGACTTTACACCACATGTATTAGTTTTTCTCCAGGGGAGCAGTGTACGGGCCAATCAGGACTGAGGAGCTCGTGGTGTGACCTTTGTGATTTTTAAATTAAAAGAAAATCCTCATTGAATGTTTTTAAGCCGTCTTTAAAGCTGCC
>NW_007604970.1:0-272 GCF_000523025.1 Cynoglossus semilaevis | reverse complement strand
GGGAGTGTATAGTGAACAGAGTTATGTCATAGGTTGTAAACCCACAGCAGGATATTTAAAACCCCACTGTACAGTACACACCACAGTGGCCTTTAATCTGCACCGACACGGAGCAGAGTCTCGGAGTTCGCACTCTTGTTGTGTCATGTGATACTTACACACATTATACAGGCTGTGAATTCACATGTGCCGGTACCGATGGCCACGTACTGGATCATGTCGTCTGCTATTCCAGCTTCTTTGAACACATACGATGCATAGAAGTAAATCTG
>NW_007604969.1:0-272 GCF_000523025.1 Cynoglossus semilaevis | reverse complement strand
AAAAACATCAGTTCTACACAGCTCAGTGCCAGGAAGGATTGTGCTTTTCTTTCTTGTTCCCTCTGTTGTTCACCTTGTTCTGTTTTCTTCTACACTAAAGGGATCTACTGTTGCTGTGCCTGTGTTTGGGATGTTTGCCAGACTGATGGAGTACTGCAACCTAACTACAGAACACTTCAGAGACACTGTGTGTTTTTCTACCTAACAGGAAACCTTACATTTATATATTTTATATTTTCTTAACAGCTGGAACCATGTTTGTTCCAAAGTCT
>NW_007604968.1:0-272 GCF_000523025.1 Cynoglossus semilaevis | reverse complement strand
TTTACAGTGAGTGATATTTGAGGTGGTACTAAAGTGTGGTCCATCAAGTAGAAGGGGCGGTCCCCAACCTGCGGTCTGTGGACCAGTGCCGGTCCGTAGCTCATTTGTTGTACTTCAGTACTTCAGTTTTACTGATTTACTTACAGTAATTGAAAAAGAATCCAGTCTTGTCCCTTTACTGTTTTCATTCAAAAAGTAATCTGGAAATGTTGGACCGCTGAAGTAGAACATCCTTGTAGAGACAGAGGGTGACGAGGGTGAGGCTGACGAGG
>NW_007604967.1:0-272 GCF_000523025.1 Cynoglossus semilaevis | reverse complement strand
AGTGGGACACAGTGAAAAAAATGTACAATAAAAAATGTTCAGTTTGTTTATTTCTGTCTGACCTCTGCACTAAAATTTGATAAGTATTAATTATAAGATTAATTAAGATTTACTCGTCACATGAGAAGCTAGGCAGGAGGAGTAGGAGTAAAAAAAAAAGTGAAACTAGAGAAATATTTAAAATCCGTTCCTAAAGTAAAAGGATGTTTTAAGAATTTAGAAGTGGTAAGTGATTTAAACCAGTGCAGAATCAGTCACTAATGTCACCACAG
>NW_007604966.1:0-272 GCF_000523025.1 Cynoglossus semilaevis | reverse complement strand
CTACCCCCCTGCCCCCCACGGGCCCGCACCGCTATTTGAGAAGTACTGTGCTAACCAGTGACACTAGATGCAGAAGAACTATCAGATGCTGCTGGGAGAGTTGCTGGGCGTCTCATGCACTGTTTTCATGTTTCATGTTTTCATGGTAGTAGTGGCGAGAATCGGTACTACACACACTTGTCCATGAATCGAAGCAGAGTTCGTTTAATGAAACAAAATTTGTTCAAAAATCACGTTCGTCATCCGATTTGTTCTTAAATAGCGACTTTCTT
>NW_007604965.1:0-272 GCF_000523025.1 Cynoglossus semilaevis | reverse complement strand
ATGAATGGAGTTGAATATTACAGAGTAGCTGCAGAAATCTGACAGATACCGATCGGCGTTGCCAAGTGGAAGGACAATTAGAGTGCGTGCGTTTCCTTCTCTCTCCCTCTGGGAACTCGTGTACGAAGCTGTCCTACCGAGGTGAAGCAGGTCAAAACGTTTACCGCTGATTATGACGCGATCGTGAAGATGATAATATGTTCAAACTGCTGCTGATAATCAATGACTGGAGCGTTGGGTTCCAGACCGTCAGTCGGTTCTGTCGGTTCTGT
>NW_007604964.1:0-272 GCF_000523025.1 Cynoglossus semilaevis | reverse complement strand
TAATTAATTAATTAATTTTTAAATGTACCTATTGATGTCCTGCTGTGTGTGATCCTCAGGGTGAAGCTGTGGGCGTCGGCGTTCGGTGGAGAAATGAAATCCATCTCCGCAAAGTATTCTGGATCACAGCTGCTGCAGAAGGTGAGTCTCAACTGAAGGACTGAGGTCCGGCTGTGAAACGGAGACGCTCAAAGACGGGTCTTTTTACGAACAGTTTTTTTTTTTAGTAGATGGAATTAAAATAATGGTTATTGGAATTTCTCACCTGAACT
>NW_007604963.1:0-273 GCF_000523025.1 Cynoglossus semilaevis | reverse complement strand
CTATTCATAGCACTGGTTTTTCTTATAATTGTTCTAAAGGTCAAATTTAAAAATTAAAAATTAATAAAACCAGACCGGCCGCCAGGTGCGAAACCCTAGGTCTGTACTTGTTTATTGCTTGGAATACACAACTAAAGAACAGCCCGTGCTCCACCTGGAGTAAGATGGAGGTTCACTACGACGGAAGAAGACGCAGGACCAGTTATCTACAACGGCGTGGAGGAGGCGACTGACAACCGAAGGAAGAGGGGACTTGTCCCAGACGGAAAAGGA
>NW_007604962.1:0-273 GCF_000523025.1 Cynoglossus semilaevis | reverse complement strand
ATTATTTATTTCAAAACTACAAAAAAACAAAAAAAAAAACACGTTATCACACGGGTGAGAGCGTGTCCTCATCTGGCCGTGTTGTCTTTTCTGTGCGCTTTCACTTTGTGAGTGAAGAGTTAGAGGGGTTCAGCGTTGGAGGGGTGAGGATTTTTGGGAGGGGCATTCTGGGTAATCACAGTTGGTAAGGGCGGGGAGGAAGGAGCAGTTTGCGTCACGGGGCAGTTTGCAATGTGATGTGGACATTTTCTGATTCTATTTTTAATGAGTGAC
>NW_007604961.1:0-273 GCF_000523025.1 Cynoglossus semilaevis | reverse complement strand
GGTTTAAACGGCGAAATCGAATACACATTTGGAAAAACACAAAATAAGAACGTGTATGATACATTTGAATTGGACAGTGTCACTGGTGAGATTCGAGTGAAAGGAAATATAGATTTTGAAGAAACTGAGATTTACAGGTTGGATTTACAGGCCTCTGATAAGGGTCAGCTACCGTGGGCCGCCGAATGTAGAGTTGTTATAAAAATTATAGATGTTAATGATAATATTCCAGACTTTGAAGTAACATCACTGTCCAGTATTGTCCCCGAGAAC
>NW_007604960.1:0-273 GCF_000523025.1 Cynoglossus semilaevis | reverse complement strand
TGGCAGACCTGCTCGTTAATCTTGGGATGCGACGGTCCCTGGTGCACCAGCAGTTTGACGATATGTTCGTCCCCCTTCCACGCGGCCAGGTGGAGCGGGTAGCAGCCCTTGTTGTCGGCGATGTTGGTGAAGGCCTCGTTACGCAGCAGCACCTCCACCACCTCGCTGCGGGGCAGAAAACAGCGGTAACATTAAGCACGCTAATAAATAGACATGGTAACAGTCAATCAATAGCTGTAGCTGTCCCTGTGGGACAGTCGTCTGTGGGACAGT
>NW_007604959.1:0-273 GCF_000523025.1 Cynoglossus semilaevis | reverse complement strand
ACATTTTACAACATTCACTTTACTCACCGCTCTGACGTTTAGACTCCATGTTTGTTGCGGTTCTCTAGGCTGTAGTCGTGTGTTTTCTGGAAAATGTGAGACAACTTAATAATCCTGTGGTATTTTCTTTTAAAAGTGAGTGAACAAGTGAGGCGGATCTTCGGGCACGGACACAGCGTGGCTCTGTCAGCCTCTGAGCGGACCAATGAGTCAGTGCGGCCGCTACACTCCAGTATTATTGGAGTCAATGGAAGCAGACGCCCGGGTTGTTAT
>NW_007604958.1:0-273 GCF_000523025.1 Cynoglossus semilaevis | reverse complement strand
AGAGAGAGAGAGAGAGAGGAAAGAAGAGTGACTTTTTAATTCACATTTTAAATGAAGGACAACCAGTCCAGCTGTGTTTATTATTGTTGACCGATGTCAAGGCCACACTCAAGTAAAAGCCAATGCACGAGGTCTGGCACTATGACAAAAATCTATTGACTATAATAAGTGAATATGATTTAATTACTGTAGAACACAACTGTCCGTGATATGAACGCCTGATGATGTCATGGCTAATAAATACAGTAAGTAGGGACGCAGCAGTATGGAAGC
>NW_007604957.1:0-273 GCF_000523025.1 Cynoglossus semilaevis | reverse complement strand
GTTCTGTATCCACCACATTAGATGGTGTGTGTTTGTGCCCTGGGGATCACAGCGCCTCAGCCTGTGTTTGGGTACTTTGTCAGATGCCTCAGTGTGTGTGATTTATGAGCTCGGGAAAGGTTGCATTTCCAGCACGCGTGGACGTCCGCATGGTAAATGGAGAAATTCTGAATTTATTAATATACAATGAATGATGATTAATGTTTTGGTATAGATCATGCTCTCTTTTCAGATGTCTCAGTGTGGGGGTGATATATGTAGCAATAAAACAAT
>NW_007604956.1:0-273 GCF_000523025.1 Cynoglossus semilaevis | reverse complement strand
ACACACACACACACACACAGAACACAAAGAGATCAGTGTCACTCACGCCGCTCCGGCCCTACAGCCTGATTGGCTCGTGGTAAAAGATGTTTTTGTTTCTCCTCCTTGTAGTGGAGCTGTTACAGCACAAGAACCGGTGTTTGAGAACCGTCCTGGGTTCTTCAACATTCTCACTGCTCTGAATCTGTCACGTCATACTGTATGTGCTGAGGAGCATGAAAATGATCTCTATTAGAGTGTTAATATATTTGTTTGTGGAATTCAACAAAAAAA
>NW_007604955.1:0-273 GCF_000523025.1 Cynoglossus semilaevis | reverse complement strand
ATTTTGTACGTCAAATGATTAACTGGGCTTAGCACGTCGTGTCAAATGTTGTTATTTGAAGAAAACGAGATTAATTGCAATTAATTACAAAGCTTTTAAATTTACAAAAAAATTCTCACAAAACTGAAATCAACTGGAGTTTTTTAAAGTTGATTTTGGGAGTTAAAACTTAAGTCAAATAATTAGTTTTGATAGGAAAATATTTATTCAGCATTGTTTAGATAAGTCAACAGCAGTGTTGTAAACACATATGTAATATATATATATATATAT
>NW_007604954.1:0-273 GCF_000523025.1 Cynoglossus semilaevis | reverse complement strand
GGTGATCAACATGGAGGGAAACACAGTAGGCGTGGTCACTGGACGCATGAGGTGGAAACTCCAGGCTGCTGTGTCAGAAGAGCTCTACAAAACCTGGCGTAGGTCCCTGTTCAAAGATGATTTGGAAAATGCTGCTAACTCTATTTGAAACTCCCTGGTTAATGTGTGCCGTGCAGAATTTGTTTTGAATATACAACATATAAAGAACTTAAACCTTGTATGTACAGCTCTAACCTGGTTTTCTCTCACACAGCGGTATATTTTCTGTAACCA
>NW_007604953.1:0-273 GCF_000523025.1 Cynoglossus semilaevis | reverse complement strand
TTTTTGGACGAAGTATATTATTATATATATACAATGAAGGAGAAAACTTTATAAAGTGGACAAGAGTGCAGTGTTTCAGTCTAAGCGTTTCTCTCTCACAAATATGGCTTTAGAAAGGATGCAACGGTACTGATACCGGTATCAATGTCAAGCCCAATACTCACTCGAAAACATTTGCCAATCTAGCAACATGATACTCCGTAAGGGCTTTTCACCACAACCAGCTGCACACCATTCAGGAAGTGAGTGTTGTTTTCCTACTGCAGTTCAGTG
>NW_007604952.1:0-273 GCF_000523025.1 Cynoglossus semilaevis | reverse complement strand
GTGAATCTTGAGATTAATCAATAATCAGCGCACAGCTTGTCAGCAAACAAAGCAACAAAAACACACAAACGAGGAGTGTTTACATGTCACCCCTCGGGGTGGCTGTCACAAAAGGAAGCTTGTTAGCGTTCTCTGTTGTTTCCATCACCCTGGGAGTGTCAAAACAAAGAGCCAATCACAGGCTGATAATTCCTTCCTGTCACATATTGTGATAATTACAAACTGCAGAAATTAGCATTTTAATACATTCACTGTTAATATATTAGAAAAAAA
>NW_007604951.1:0-273 GCF_000523025.1 Cynoglossus semilaevis | reverse complement strand
ATTAAAATGCTGTTCTATATTTATTGATCTTTGAAGAAGGAACGGTACACCCATACTGTTAAAACCAAATCATCCAAAAATAACATTCATGCCGATGTTCAATTGATTAACTTTACTTGCAGTAATTTTGCAAAACAATTCTTTTGAAATGGACAAAAGGGTCCACATATAATTTATATATACAGTATGTATTATATATAAGGGGAAAATGAACATTTTCTGTGACACAAAAGATATTGTGGAAGATTAAATTACTATTTTAGAAAGACAAAT
>NW_007604950.1:0-273 GCF_000523025.1 Cynoglossus semilaevis | reverse complement strand
GGGGAGGGGGGGTCATAAAGGGAGAGGAGGTGAGAATAAAATATGAGTGGACGATGGATCAGAATAAATCACACTGATAAAAACAGGAGGTCGAGGAGACGGAGTTATTCCAGAGAGTTATAATGACTAAACTCCTCTGACCTCACGCTCCGGTCAGATATTTTTTTTTTCCCTCTCTTTTTTACTTTTTATTGAATCTTTTCGCTCCTCCCGTGGGAACGTTGGTGTCAAACATCTGTTGCCGACTGACGAGCGTTTAGTGACAACAGTAAG
>NW_007604949.1:0-273 GCF_000523025.1 Cynoglossus semilaevis | reverse complement strand
AATACTTGATGTGAAGACTCACCCACAATGAGCTGGACATCAGCTCGTCTGCTGGGCTGATGAAATGGAAAATCACAGGTGTAGTTCCCACTGTCCTCCACCTGGCTGTGTCTGAGGAGGACAGAGGCGTTTCCGTGCTGCAGCTCTTCTGGAAAGTGAAAGACTCTCCCCTTGAACTGTGGGTCCTGGTCTGAGCGGTCCTTGTTGTAATGGCTGCCACGGTCGTACATGAAGACCTCCTTCTGGGAGTCCTTCTTCCAGTCGAAGAGTTCC
>NW_007604948.1:0-273 GCF_000523025.1 Cynoglossus semilaevis | reverse complement strand
GGGACAGGGGGTTTTGACAGGCTACGTGTCATATAAAATTTGACGTGGGCCACAGTTGGCTCTTGAGCCGTACTTTGGTCTAGAATTACCTTTGTTCATTTTTTTTAACATTTAATTGGACCTCCTGTGGTAATAAATCTGGCTTTGACACTCTGACGCTGTTTTCCTAGACACCAACGGCTCGGACAATTCCATTCCCATGGCTTATCTGACCCTGGATCACCAGCTGCAGGTAAATTAAGAAATCACAAATTGCATGTACGCTTTGAAAAG
>NW_007604947.1:0-273 GCF_000523025.1 Cynoglossus semilaevis | reverse complement strand
TATCTCGTTCACACACACAGCGCTGATGTGTTATTCAGGATTGCTAACGGAGGCTTCTTCTGGGAGCGTTTTAACATATTATTGATCGGTTTTCATTGGTCCATCTCAGGGAATTAACCGTCTCCTGAGTGGAGCAGCATTTCTGCAGGTTTGATTTACAGCTTAAAGAACCTCCAACAATCAATGGCCTGATAAATCTCCCTTCCTAAACAAACGTGTGGCTAATTTAAAGTAACTAAACATGAACTGCAAACCTGTGTATGATATGTTGGG
>NW_007604946.1:0-273 GCF_000523025.1 Cynoglossus semilaevis | reverse complement strand
CTCTCTCTCTCTCTCTCTCTCCATTCATCACCTGACCTTCATCCTGTTTCTCATCCTCTCATGTTCATGTTCATCCCCCAACTGAGCTGAGAACAGGAATCCTGAATTTGATCACCGTGGCAAAATTTGTAGAACTGTGAAAACAGAGTTACTAACAAGTGCTGCTGATAAATCTGAGATTTAGATTTAGTTTGAGGTTTGCAGCAGTTTTTTCTCAAATGTTAATAAATAGTGCAAACACTATTTATTAACTTAATACCATAATGAACATAG
>NW_007604945.1:0-273 GCF_000523025.1 Cynoglossus semilaevis | reverse complement strand
CAGACCTGGAAAAGGTCGTATAAACCTTGAGAGAACGGCTAAAGTTTGAGAAGGTCTGAGAAGAATCCGAGATCCTGACTGGACCTGTCTTTCCTTATAAAATGCCTGCTGTAATCACCTTCTGAACCAATGTAGGGACTTTATTACCCACAAGACTCTGCTCCATGACGAGGGCCGCGGGTTCAATTCCTAAATGAGCTCTTCACTTTTATTGGATTTCCTCTAATGCAGGATCAATATCAGCGTCTCGTATCAACGGCAGACACAAAGAAC
>NW_007604944.1:0-273 GCF_000523025.1 Cynoglossus semilaevis | reverse complement strand
AGGAGGAGGAGGAGGCGGAGGAGGATCAACAATGAAGTGCTCCGACCCTTCTGCCACGCCGATGCGTGGGAAGAAGCCCATTGTGGGTTTGATTGGACCTGGGTCGAGTTCAGTGGCCATCCAGGTCCAGAATCTTCTGCAGTTGTTCAACATACCACAGATTGCCTACTCAGCTACCAGTATGGACCTCAGCGATAAGGTGAGTCCCTGGACGCAATCATTAGTCCTAAGTCACGGCGCTGTACAGATGGAGACACATACATGGCATCACAT